>NC_141781.1:10139663-10293453 GCF_054643075.1 Acanthaster planci
ATTGAACAATTTTGAAGATTTCTGGAAAAAAATCAAACTTTTCAAGGTGGAAATTCGAACTGATGACGTTTCACTTCCAGGTCAGGAGCGCTAGCCACAGGAGTGCCGAGAACTTGTTATTTTCGGAGAATAAAAACTTAATTTTGAAGATTTGAAAGATTAATTTTGGGGAGAAATCATCATTTAATAGGAAAATTACAACTTCTTTTATTGACAGTTGGCCAAAAAGCAATCTTTCCCATTCGTTGCACTTGAATTGGACAATTTTGAAGATTTCTGGAAAAAAGCCCAAAAAGATCAAACTTTTCAAGGTCGGGATTTTGAAGATTTGAAAGATTAATTTTGGGGAGAAATCATCATTTAATAGGAAAATTACAAATTCTTTTATGGACAGTTGGCCAAAAAACAATCTTTCCTAATCGTTGCACTTGAATTGGACTATTTTAAAGATTTCTGGAAAAAAATCAAACTTTTCAAGGTGGGAATTCAAACTCATGACGTCGCACTTCCAGGTCAGGAGCGCTAGCCAAGGGAGCGCCGAGAACTTGTTATTTTCGGAGAAAAAACACTTAATTTTGAAGATTTGAAAGATTAATTTTGGGGAGAAATCATCATTTAATAGGAAAATTACAACTTCTTTTATTGACAGTTGGCCAAAAAAACTATCTTTCCTAATCGGTGAACTTGAATTGGACAATTTTGAAGATTTGTATTACATTTGACCGATGCAGTAAATCACTAAAATATAATATCCACAAATGTGCAAGGGATCATTAAAAACAAAGGCAACTTGACGGAAATCTTCAGACACCTTATGTAGATTGAAATTGTAACTCATCAATTTTGGGCACATGATCTCTATCTTGCAAATTGAAATGAAGATTACAAATGATAACATGAACATCTGTGTGGTGGTGTACTAGCTAATAAATGCCTTTTCCACTAATCCAAAATAAATTACATAACTTCTATATAGACTTTACTTATCACCACCGTGCATGTATACTCATCTAGATTCTTAAGTTCTTGTTTTAGAAAAAAATTGCTAGGATAAGATCAAGGTATACTTGGATCGAGTAAATTTTTCATGCAATCGATTTGTTTCGGAATGTATGTGGCCTGCAGTGTTAGAAATTCTTTTTAAGAGATTCATATCATTGACAGAATGTAGGTGGCCCAAAGGAGGTCTTGATTTTTTTCCTTTTCTTTCCCAAGGGGACACAAATGAGCAAACATTCTACTGGGCACACACATATACAAAATGCCCCCAAGATGGCCACTGCATGTAAGAATTCCATAGAGGATATGTTGTCATGTGACTGTCAATAGAGTTTGGATGGTAAGCCTGTGTGGGTAGGCTTCCACGGCATTAAGGGGAGGAATTTCTCTTGTAAGGAAGTAAGAACTGATTTGTGGGGACAACAAAATCTGTCCATGTAATGTTTTCGGTCTCCACAATGTCTCCATTGCAACACATGTGCTGTCCCCATAACTGCTGTCCCCACAACCTGGTAATGGGTACAAGTATGTGTTTGCATGTATATGCAAGCATGTGCATGTCTAGGATAGTAACACTGCTATCAAGCTTAACGCACACATTGTACAAGTGTGCTATAATGGTAATATCGTAAAACACTGCTCACATGGGCCAGTGACATCATCTACACACCTCCTACACCCTTTTCTTTGCTCCCAGAAGCTTGACTTTTTGGTGGATGGTTGGGCACAGAAAGTTGGGCCACATTTGAAATTTTGTGCTTCCTGTAAAAGCTGTTTGAGTTGCGTAAGCTCATGCACAGATCCATTCAAAATATTGTCTGTACATTATTGAAGTTAGATTCAGAATTACATGTAGTTCAAACAAGTGTTTGAAGTTTGGCTTAATAGGGGAGTATCTTTTAAACTAGTCCTCTTTTTCCTGCCTTCCCCTTATAGTGGATGTCTGGTAGGTTGCGTAACCTCTCAGCAGCCTGTTGAGTCATGAGAAACGAAAGAAATTTATGACAAAATATCAAAAAGCCTTCCATCAATAGCTAAAATAATTACTGTGTTTCACTGTAGTCAGGAAAGTATTATAAGAACACGGGAGGAAGAAAATGTTGGGGTTAGAGGGAGTTTATTAAAGGAATGCAACTGCAGGAAATATACAGGGTACTTGCAAATTATAATTCTGGCTATCCTGTATATATGTATATAAACTCTCTTCTGTTTAGCCCTCGGGTTTCTGAGATAATATTTGGACATATTCAAGGTAATTTTTATTTTTAGTGTTTCAATGGCTTGCTATGTTTAGCAGTTTTAAACTCAGAACATTGTCACTTTTTAAACAGTTTTCATTTTATCTTTTTGTCAGGTTCTGCGTACTTTATTGTTGCTTAGCTAAAACAACTTTGGTAACTGTCAAAACTTTTACTTTTCAAGAAATCACCAAGAAATTTTGCATCAAATGATGCAAATTTTTTTTTAACTCAGTCAAGCCATGGTTTGACAAGATATGCTTTTTGCGGAATCTTTCCTTCCGCACAACAATAATTCAAAATATGAAAAAACTACTGTTTAATAGAGGGCATTTCATTCCTAAAATTACATTTTCCTTGTTATGGCTTTGAGGAGAGGTACAGTAGAATTATACAAAATGAACAAATGAATGAATACTCTAAATGCTAAATGAAAATACCCCCCCGGTTACGCTTAATTTTTGGGGGGGGGGGTTGACTGTGTATTACCAACCGTCATAGCCGAGGATGAACTTTCTACAAACTTTGCAAATGCTTGGCAAGGGAAAAGGCTGTATTCACTGAGAAATACAAGGTAAATGTGGCTACCTACCTGCTCGGCAGTCAGGTCCCTCTGTGGCTGGGCCATCATCTCATAGCCCACCATAAACTTGCGCACGGTCGCTGATCGCAGCAGAGGGGGGAAATACAATGCATGGAGCTGCCAGTGGCTGTTGTCTTCAGAGAGTGCCTCCCCTGTGGGAGCACCTGAGGTTTGAGGAGAGGTAAATTTGACAAATTTTAAGATTAGTTTGGTACTGTGCAGTTATTATATAATATGTGTTGACACTGGCAAAGACACACCCAACAGCAAAGTGCAAGTGTGTGATTTCCAGATTTTTGTGGCTTGGAAAACAGATACAGACAAAAATGGCAACAGCAGACCAACTAGCAGACATTGGGATAAAATGTTTTAAAAACATGATTTTAACGTGTCGATATAAGTGATATGGACAGCATTTTACTGTGCTTGAGTAGTAGAATTTGTAATTTGATTTTCTCTGCTGGTGTGTGTGACACACCGAACTCCTTGGCTTGGTGTTTCCATATGTAACAGTGTATAAACATGCTAATGCCTCATTGTAAATTACCCCTGATGGATGTGGCTCAGGCTATCCTGCATGGTATGAGGTATGGTCCTCCTCCAATGGCAAAAGCCACAGGCACAAGATACCCTATTTTGACAGCCTCAAAAACAGAAATTATTGTCAGTATTTCATTGCTCCAAGAAAGAGGCATTCTCGCATAAGATTACTGCTAAGCAAAATAATCCATGTACATGAAATTAATCTGGGGAAGAATAATGCTTACCGTGCCAGCCCATCGAATACGGAAATGTTGTTTCAAAGAGGTTGTCATATTTAATGCACAGTCTCCTCATGATTTCAGCTAGACCTAGACAGATCCAAACCAGAGGAGTTTTATGGTTGACAATCATAAAAACCAAGAGATATTATTGCAGAACATACAAAATAAGGGCAAATGGAAATATGTGAAATACAAGGGTACCATTTGTAAAACCACATGCAAGAAAAGAAGCGCAACATTTAGTTTTGAAGTAAAGGATAACATATACTTTCTATAAAACATAATCTGCCGATATGATGTGGTTCCATTGTAATAAGGCTTCTGTAGACCACAGAGTTTCTTGGAACAGTACAAAATTATTTCAAAACTCCACAATAAATTACAACTCAAAATTATCAATTTCAGATTATTTCACCTTCTCGCTCTTTTTCTGTGAGATCTGGCACTCTGAGTACATGTCGCCGTGGTAACAGCATAGTTTCAAATGGCCACACAGCCCAGTAAGGCACAACAGCTAGCCAGGTGTAATTTTCTACAACTATCCATTCCTGAAAAGCAGGTTAACAAATCAAACGCCTTCTCACTGAAAAGCACATTTAAACTTCCATATTTTGTATGACTTCACTTCAAATCTTTTACGGCCAAAGGACTAGAAGAAGTTTGGAGAGAGTCAAAAACTTTAACGGGGGGGGAGTTGATCAAGTAACTCACCTTCTTTTCTGCCTCTATCTTGGCATATTCAGCCAGCATGGGTGTTCCATGTGTCTTGTAGTACTCCCTCTGGTTCTTGTCTTTCACCCTGGGCTCATTGGGTATAAAGTTGCTGCACCATACCTACACAAACATATTTTCCCCGTAAAGTTTACTGACAGACTGAAAGCTGAAAAGAGTTTACGAAACGGCTGCTGTTACCTTCTTGAAGAAAAATGCCCGTTTCCGGAACTAAACTGACCTGGCAGTGTGGGTGGGGACTGGAACAGCCCATGACAGCACCTTTGACCCCAAATCGGTGACCATCTCAGCCCACTTGTTGCCGACAGCCATGATCTCCTTCACCGACATCAGTGGAAGTGTGATGTCAGACCAGGGATGGAAGCACATCACTTGACTTGTAAACAATTAAAAAAGTGATGATTCAGCAGTTCAATCTGTGCTGTCAACTTTTTGTTGGCATCTAATCTAATCTTCCTTATCAAATGGAAAATCTATGAGGAGATTCACAGTTATTTCTTTGTGAATGCTGTTATCTAATGTACATGTAATTTTCTTGCTGCTATTGAGTACTGTCCATGTTTACAGATTAAGTTACATGTATTTGCTTGAATATGTCAGAACAACCACATTTCAGAACCAAAGCAGTAAGAACCTACTGAAAAAGTTTCTTTCAAGAACAGACTACAATGGCAATTTTTTGACATATTTTCAATCAACTAGAAAATTTCACACTGTTTACCATGTGCCAACAGCAGCTTTTGCCTGAAAAAGTGGGTGCTCACTTGGCCCTGTGAATGGCAGATGAAACAGAGCCTTGTCAAGTTGGTCATTCTGAAGCCAGCATGGATCATTATGCTATGGATAAATCCAACCAAAATGCAGTGGCAACCGCCCACCCCTGGAAATTTTTTTGGGGGGGAGTCTGCTTTTACTTCACCATCTGTTGAAATGCACTGCTTTAGTGGGGACACAGACTTACAGTATTTTAGGCCCTTAGGCCCCTTTAAGAGTTTTCGGCCATTTCTGCTCTTGACTTTTTATGGATGGGGTATGACAGAAAAATCTTTCTGTGACTTCTTTCAGTATTAAATGTATTAAGGAAAGTGGCTTTACTGTTCCTGCAACTGCCTCCATTCAGCTGCCAAGAAATTCATCAGGATTCTTTCAGTCATTATTGGATTGGATGGCAACAGTGATTAGTCTTTCACCTGACCTGGTTCTGGAGCTCCAGCCTGCAACATTGCTGGAAAGTCATTCTCAAAGACAAACGTACTGGTATAATCGGGATTCACCTGAAGACAGAGAAAAAAAAAAAGTTTTAAAAAGGAACATTCCTCCACCAAATATTTGAGCAGAGTTAATTACATGATAGCCTAAATAATTTCCTCTATCTAAGAAAAGAAGAAAAGCAACTGACTATTGTTATTGTTACGCCCAACTAGGGATCAACTATGTTGGTTTTAACTGCCGATCCAATGTCTGATGTTAAAATCTGACTGCTCCATGGGGCCGTGGTCCGTGCATTGCGTTGTTGTGGCATGGATCGCACAGGTGTTATTTTTGGGGATACTTTACCTGGTTTTAACCATGGTATGACCATTCATTTATCACACCAAATGAAAAAAAGCACAGTTGGTATTCATGATCAAATAAAAAAATATGAGATTTCTGTTTGCAAAAACTGAGCATGGAGCTTGCGCCTTTCTCCAAGTAAACACTGGCACTCATATCGGCAAGGAAGGTCAAATTTTACCGATGCGATGTTTTGCTGATGTTGCTGAACATCGGCCCGATCTGATGTCCGATCTGATGATCAATTGATCCCTACGCCCAACTGTAGCATCACGCCCAAACTCTTTAAAAACAATCCAATGTGCACTTGGGAAGATCCTGAACTACACTACTGCAGTTGGACCAGCCATTAAACGATTATTTTGCGATATTTGCCTTGGTACGAACATTAAATTATCAATGCTTATTCTAATGGCATTTTTGTTCTAAGGATCAGCCTTTTTAAATCCTCTGAATCACATACATGAATTTATCCTCCTTTATCAAAACTGGTGTGTAAAGTTCCATGAGAAGTAATTCAGGCTTGCACAAGGGTGGATCCAGGACACAAATCGTTTCTTATCTTTTTTTAGGGGCCAAAAATGTGGACTTCATGGTCTTTTTGAAAGTTGAGCCTATATTTGGAGGCTTGTTACATGCTTTTGGAAGGAAGATAAATGAAACACAAGCCCTCCCCCAAAGAAATTGCCTTTCTCTCATTATTTAAATAAAACAATTGGCTCTTCTGGGGGGGGGGAGCACTGGCTCTCTGAATCCATCCTTGGGCTTGGATTCAGCATCAACCATGAATTAGATTTTGGGGAATCAGTGGAGAACATGTAACATAGCAAGCTGGGGCTGTGGCATTATGTATTGAAGTCCTAGTATTCCTTATTCGGGTGAACTAAGTGACACTGTTTCATGATTTGAAGTCCCACTTACATCTCCATGTGCCTGTGTGGCCCCGGGGCACAGAGGATTCCTGGGGTCATGCCGGGGGATGTTCTCATCTGGGACTTTCTCCACCTGTCCCTTCCAGGGCCTCTTCATCCGATGCGGAGACACCAGAACCCGTTCATCCTTCAGTGGGTTATAACGTGTGTGCTGGTGCTCTGGAGAGGAAATGTAGAGGAAACCAAACACTTCTTCAAATACCTTTTTTCCAAACAACCTTTATATGCATTCAATAGTATTGTATGCAACTCATGATATAGGTTTACCTGTACATTGCACTAATCTGTATGCACCTGATCAACCAGACACAAGGTACAGATTACAGATGAGGTTCAATCTATTAACATGCTATTCCTGGTTAAACATTTGGTTTGAAATTTGTTGGGAAAATGCAGAGAACTTCCAGTTCTCTTCCTACATGTAGTAAAGAGTGCTTAAAGTGTACTTATGACTCTGGGTAACCAAAACCTGGCTCAGGAAAAGCGATGCCCTTTGATTAATACCGACAATTTTCATTGCCAACAGCAGCTTCGTAGTAAAGTGGGGGTGTGGACCAGTTAAAAAATCTTTACTTTCCTCTGATCTTCACAATAATTATGGGTATCCCCCTATGGGAATTGGGTAACCAGTTACCAAACTATATGTAAATGCACACTACTAGATAGTACACATTCAGTAGATGGATGACGGCCCCAAGACCCCCCCCAACATAACATAATCATGATAATGTGTCATCATCAACAGTGAAAAAACAAACGTTTTTCCTAGTCTCCCAAACAACACGTGCTTTTTTCGTCTTTACCTTTCGGATCGAAGGCTTCTGCCATTGTACTAAAGTAAGGAAACCAGCTGGATCACTGCAAATGATGAATAACGTTTCTTGCAATCTTGTAGGCAAATATTTCGTACATTTGCTCTAGGATTGCCGCATCAGCTGCGGAGGCCATCATACTAAACTGATATGCTTTCAACTAAAGAGGGCGCTTCACTCACAGGCTGCTCATATCATATACGCGACGGTTGAGGACATGTGCCAAATTGTTTAGGGGCGCCCACATGACGTCATCATCTGATAGCCTGCCTTGATTCCTAGAGGGTCCAGTCCACTAATTCAAGCGATAATTTCTGGCCAGCTCATCAGCATTAAAAGTGTCCCCACAGTATCTTTTTAGAAAGGAGATTGTACATTGTACAGGCCCCTTGCCTGACCATAGACTAGGGGGGGTTCGTCAAACCCAAAAGTGGAACTTTTGGCACTGTGAACACATTATGTTTATGCAAAGGCCTATTATAATGTGCTTTGGAACACAACATCGAACAAGTTCCATGTTACGTTTGTCGCGAACCGAAGGATGCATGTAAGACTTGTATAGGACCCTTACTTCAGCTTTCAAGTTTACAGCGTATTGTAAATTGGCCTGGTAGTGGGGATGTATTTGCTCTTCACCCAGCACCTTGAAACGGGCGCTGGGTGACGGCGAGCGAATGATATGATCATTATTATTTTAAAAAATCTCAGAAAATCCCACAAAAAAATTCAGAAGCTCTAAAAAAGTGATACATTCTAGTAAATCATTAATACCTCCACTCACCTAACTAAAAATTGTTTTAAAAAAAAAATGTTGGAGCACATTTCATTTTGCACGTCGGAGAAAAATCGGAAAATCGGACCAAATGTCATTGGAACTTTGTAGCGGGTATATGAAATCGACATTTATGAATTAAAATATTTGGAGCTTAATTAGACTCACCTTTTGTGAAATTGGAGATAAAATATTGCTCCATACACAGACAGTAGAAGCGAAAATTCGAAGTGCCCATAGGGTCCGCGCCACTTTCCAGTACGCATTCTTATTGTAACGTGAAGCAGCGCGCGAACGAGTGTTTTCATTAACCCTAACAGCCCTGAATCCTCCAATATGACTCCTGAATATGACTTCTTC
This sequence comes from Acanthaster planci, assembly GCF_054643075.1. Classification (NCBI taxonomy): domain Eukaryota; kingdom Metazoa; phylum Echinodermata; class Asteroidea; order Valvatida; family Acanthasteridae; genus Acanthaster; species Acanthaster planci. The sequence goes on from NC_141781.1 coordinate 10,148,410, forward strand.
ACCCCCTCCGTCTTCTGTTTTAAACTAGTTTTATTTATTCATTCTTTTTTAGGATGAAAGGGGGGGCGCCCCCCAAATCTGCCCCTGACAAATTGGCCCAAATGCCAGTGTGGGCACCGAAGACTTCATCAGTTACATGCATGACGTTCACAAAGCCGACTACTTAAAGTTCTCACTGATGTACCCATGCATGTGCAAGCGTGTACAGAATACACAGTACATGTATACAAATCATGCACGTACCTCTGAACGTCATGCATCATGTATCTGATATGCATCTGCCACGGAGTCTGTGTTTGTTTGTCTGATGTTGAAGTTTCTGTCTGTCTCCTTTGTGTAGGTTATGTCGCACTTATAGGAGGTCTACTGGGCTAGGTTTTGGGGTCCGAATTGCCTTAGGCTGTTGCAGATCTGTTGATGTGGACCACTGTCATCTAGGATGTGCTGGGAATGATGAAAGCTACCTTGTGTTGGGGCGTGTAGTGGGTGAGGTGAGCCTGGTGGGTTCGACCTTGGGTGTAGGGGGCCCTTTGGTTGATGAAAGACGATGGATCTTGTGTCTCGACTTGATGTGTCCTGAATCAGTTGTGCTGTAATGCTGTCTTGGCATATTGGACTTTGTTACTGGTGAAGACCTTGCCTGATGCAGGCTTGCTGGACACGGTTGCTGATAGCAGGTGATGAGATCTCGGGTGCGGGAAGGATTGAGTTGTCGAGATACCCCATTTGTGTGTGTTGGCAGTCTCTGTTAAACTCAAGGGCTGAAGGTGTTGGTGCACTATTACAGGACCTTGACATCTGGGGACGGGATGCACGTTTTGTTTCTGACCATTGCCGCGCCAGATGCTGCTGTGGACCTGGTTGAAATCTCCTGGGAACTAGCTGTAGATTCTATGCCGTGTGATGAAGCAATGAGCCCTTGTACCGAAGACAATCTCTTGTCTCAGATCTACAAAGGCAGTGACCTCCTACATGATGATATTCGCTAAAACTGCGGAAATTCCAGAGGCCGCCCAATTAATCGATTGCATCAGTGACTAAGGTTTTCTCTGGTAACAACTTCATTATGTCGGGGCAACATTCCAGCGCAACTTATTCATGGCACATCAAGTTGAGACACAGATCCCGACTCTTTCATCAGCTGAAGAGTCTCGTACACTCAAGGTCTACCCATCAGGTTGTCCTTGTCTACTACACTTCCCTTCACAGGGGGCTCTTGTCATTTCCAGCGCATCCTGGGTGGCAGTGTTCCACACCGACAAGTTCTGCAACATCCTGGGGCATGCAAGACTTCAAGACTGAACCTGGTAGATCACCTGTGAATGTGGCAGGCCTATGCTTGGGAGGCTAACAGGGACCTTGGCATCAGGCTGAATGAACATGGAGCTTGTGGTAGATACATTCTCATTAACTTGAATGGGTTACACTATTAAGTACCGAAGTGTGAAGACAGTTTGAACCAGGAATTGTAATGCATGCATTAATAGAATACACGCGCGTTGGTTCACATGTTTGTTCTCATGCTTCATGTTTTGTTCTCATGCTTATGCCTTTTTCACACATAATTTTGTGCACTAAATGTGTTCACTTCGGTACTCTATAAACAAGCATATGGGTCTATACTTTGATTTTCCTTAAAATAAATGACCCAGCATTAGGTATCCTTCTACCAAGAGCAGTTCCCACATTTGCCTGTGACTCCAAAATACGTGTTGCCCTTTGAAGCCCATTCTTGCCATATTTTATGCCAGTTCTTGCCCAAAGCCTATATTCTTGCCTGTTATTGATCTTGCCATCTGTTGCCCCTTCTTGCCCCTGCCCTATCTTGCCAATGCCCCTTCTTGCCCATTTTCCCATCTTGCCATTTCTTGCCTTTATGCCCCTTCTTGCCTTCGTGCCTGTTCTTGCCCATTCCTATTCTTGTGTATGCCTCTCATATGGAATGCTCAAATCTTGCCATTTTACGTATGTTCTTGCCATATCTTATTCTTGCCATATGGAATGCTCAAATCTTGCCATTTAATGTGTGCTCTTGACATATCATGTTCTTGCCATACGGAATGCTCAAATCTTGCCTTTTAATTAATGTGTGTTCTTGACACTTCGCTATATCTTGCCACAGATCACCCAAATCTCGCCAATTCATATGCCTGTTCTTGCCATATTGCTACATTCTGCCACTGTCTGTTGTTGCTTATTTTTTGCCATAGAATGCAAAATTTTACCATCACACGTAAGTCCGTTCTTGACAGGATGTATTGCCATGTTCTTTGCTAATGCCGGCCGGGTCTGACCGTTTCATGTTTTTCAGCCTTGTTAGCCAGCTTCCAGCCAACGAACACGTCCCTACATTTAATTATTGGCAAAGAAACATTAATGATTTCAGTGATGACACATTCTGGAATTGGTGGGCTAAACCCACAATGATGCTGCATGTATGTTGGTTTGGTCTTCAAAACACTGAATGGGAACCAGCACAAGCCTGAAGTCTGCATAAACTTGTCCCATATCAGATGCCTAGCACAGACTGGAATCACTGAAGACAAATTGTGGGAAATTTCGAGAACATTACTGGATGTATCAATTCAGCTGAATAACAATCAAGAAATCACCATAAAATCATCCTAATATCAACCATCAAAGAGTATCTAAGGTATCTGCTGAATTTATCTTGTTAATGCATGTAACTGCATGTATTCATGTATTCCTGAGATTTAATCTTCATAGATCTTCATTCTGGATTGACTGACGATTTGGGTTCCTTTAAGAGTGCAATAACTTTGAAGAGCACTACTTTCAACTTCTGTAAATATGGTACATATTATAACTAAATTTTTCACGCGATCGACCTTATAATTATGGGGACAATATTCACCGGAATGCACCTGGTAAACTGAATATCGATGAATCGAGTGATGAAGTCTTCCACCTTTACGATTCCATTATGTGCATTTGTAACCTTTGTTACAACTTTTCCTTGCAACATGCCAAATTTTAGGAAGATGCTTGAAAATGTGCAAGCATACTCACAGATACCTGCAACGCGTGAACATTCCAATAATGCAAGCCGGACATCAAAATATTGCACAACTTCTTATCAACAAAACCACAGGGAATAATTAAATGGCTTAAAATACAGGAGTGCTCACCACTTCTACCAGTAGTGCTTCAAGCAGTTTTGCATAAATATTGGCCCACAAGGATGGATCAAGAATCATATTTTGGGGGAGGAGGCAAAACTTTTGGGGGATCCAAAATTTGACACTTTTTTCATGTAAATTTCTGTGGTTTCTCTGAGGGACAAGGCTACATATGTACATTTTGGGGTTTTAAGTTGCTTTTTCAGGGACGGGAAGTGAAGCACACCAAAAATGAGGCTTTCATTATTTCATTCTGGGCTTTTTTTCCGGGGGAGAGGTTGGCCTTTGTTATCCCCCTGGATCCACCCTTGTTGGTCAAAGCAAAACCCAACATTAAAACACTAACATTAAAAGTAACCACCCTTACTGTGTTCAATGAAAATCATTATTATGAATTTAAAGCGTCCAAGCATAGAGTTTCTTAACCCTAACCCTCCTCAATCCTTCACCTGTTGGAGGATTGAGGAGGGTTAGGGTTAAGAGGCACTTTTTGTTCAATTTGATGTTTTTCTATGCCATAAGGGTCAAGTGTACTATAAAAAGAGTGTTGTCTACGTGTTTTCCAGACAACAGAAGAAGCTATTAATATTACGTCAAGCAGAGAGGGCCCTGTTCAGTTCAGGTTTTCTATTCAAATTGTGAACCCAACATTTGCTCATTGAAGCATTCCCGGGAAAGGAAATGTAGATCGTTGTTTTTTTGGGGGGGGGGCCAAGGAGATGCATAAATGACACTATAGTTCTCCTGCCCGGGATGATGTGACAGTTTCTCCCATGATATGGAAACTGCAATAAAGCATCAGCCAAAGAGTCACCATTTCAAATAGCTGAAAAAAATCAGAAATGATTTCATGTTGAAACACATAAGTGCATTTTCAAGGGCTGTACAAGTGAATTGCATGGACACTTTAAGGCTTAAGATAAACAAAAAAAATAAAACTTGATTCAAGCACAGGTACATGTACATGAGAGAAATTACACATTCCGTATAATACATTCACACTGATTTCCTAAACAAACAGACAGCTACAAGGTAGTTGTGCCTTCACCGACAGCTGGAGATTGATGCCCCAGTGTCACCCTGATGTTGGGCTGTTCCAAGGATCAGGCACCTGAAACCTTTGTATAAACAGGAAATTTGTTATGAACTAGCAAGTTGTGGGGTTCTAAATGGCAGATAGATGATAGCCCAATTACATTGTAAGGTTGAAAACCATACAAATACATGTAGCAAGAGGGCGGTATATATAAGGAAAGATACTAAACTTTACAAGTACATTCCCTGACCAGAAAATTCCATGAACAATTATGAATATGAATAGTCTTACTGTAAAACATGGTACCAGTAGATTTAAAGATAAATTCTGCATTTTATTTGACACATTCACATGTAGTGAAATTTGTGAATTTCTGTTCAAGAAACAAATGCATAAATGTACACTGTATGTACACTCTAACAATGATTGTTACAGGTTGCAAGTGAATAAGCTCAGAACTAAGGATGTTACCCGGTTCGTAAGTGACTTTGTCACAAAGGCAGATGCACGCCGATTTGCAGGCTCCCATTGGACAATCGCTGAAGTTGTGTGTTAACTTCCGGTCCAAGGTTCCAAGTTAACAGCGATCAATGCATGGAACTCTATGTGCAGTGCATGTGCTGTGGGTGTGGCTTAAACTGAAGTGATGTCACTCTTATGAACCCGACTGCAGACAAGTCCAAGTTGTCAATGGGCACACAAAACTCCCATTGTTCAAGTTTCGGTGAAGTTCTGTGCAGTACGTAGACGGAGCTTATAGAATCACCCCCATTACTTTAAGTGTCACTGCTGTCCACAGGCCTGTTTGTGTTGAGTTCCAATGGACTGTTTCAGATGATAGTGCAAACACAATACATCATACACTGAACACTGTATCATTAATGCTGCATCCACGGTCGTCTGGTGTGTTCATGCCAACTCCTGCTGCAAAATCCTTTGGCAGTGAAGTCGGTGCAGTGCACCACTGCTGAAACTGTAAGTTCACCTTCGTCTCAGAGGGTCTTGTCTAGTATCTGGCTGCTCACCAGATTCAGTGGAGTTGATGATAAGCTTCAACGAAGACGAGCATCATCAAGCCTTTGTGCAGGTCTCAACAAGTAGAGTATTCCACTCTGCTGATCAGTACAAATGTACTTCATATTCTATCATATTCAGGCATCTACTCAAGTTCACTGTGAGGTACACTTCACTCGTAACCCTGAGTCAGGGACCCTTACCAGGTACTACCAACCGGGTCAGTTGGACCTGAGACATGCATTTGGCAGGGATGACCACTCCCTGAAGAAGCAAGGAGCTTCCCTGCTACCATATTAATTTCTTTGTCTCGTCTTTAACTATCCAGTGTACAGTACATACTGTATTGCATGCAATCTTCAAGTGCATGGCCCCGAGCCACTTCAGATGATTCAATGTTAACCCAACTTATTGGTTCAGAGAACAACCATTTTTATTTGCCACTAACAGCTTTCATTCTCAAGAACAAAATGACAGTTGTTCCCAAAAGTGTTTAATGCTTCTCGAATTCTGTAAACACTCTTAAACAGATTTACACCAAAATTTGTTTTTTAAATTGCACATGATAATGCAAACATAGGCAAATCCTTGGACAAAGTTAAAATGTGGAAATAACTCACATGCATCACAACCATGAACGTGGTTATCAAACTAATGAGGAAAAAGTTTTTCATTTGGGTGGTGTGTTAAATGAAGTTGAAAACCTGTTTTGGCCAAATCTTGACTATTTTGTCCTCATTTTGGCACCTTATTTATTATTTATTCATCTCATGCATGTCTTCACTTGTGTCAAAGATGGATGAACTAATTGCAGTGTAACTATCCAGTAATGTACGTGTAAAACTTTTGGGCAATACCTTTAACTGATAAGGGAAATTGAGAAATGATACGTGTCAAAACATGTCAATTTTGAAATTCATAAGTTGACAACGTCAACCAATATGAGTTTTTACTCAAAGAACTTTCTATATGTTGTACCATATGCGTACTTCAGTCTTTGCTCATTTTTCTTTATAAAACCCCGGCTGAAAATTAACTATTTTGCCTCAAAGTTACATTCACTAAATTTCCCTGCTGATGATATACAGAAGTAATTGGAAACAAAGGGTATTTTGCATACTCTTCCCTAAATTTTAGTAAATATAAAATAAGAACAAAATTCTTTGACTAATGCAAAACTCAAGTTTGGAGTAGGATGCACCCATTTCAAAAATTTTCAAATTCATTTCACTGGTGATCAACTGGGGGCTGATTTAGTGCTGCGAGTGCAAGTCTGAAACTTGTAATCATGCCCCTTCAAAAAAAAGGACACTTAATTTGAGAATTCGAACTGCGTGGCCATACACTCTTTTCGATGTAAATGGGCACCAACCTTAAGATGTTTGACACAAACTTTTACTTCCATCAGGAAAGTTAAACATCATGCCTGTTTTAAGAAAGGGTAGTTTCTGGATAGTTTTTACTGAGAGAAAAGGTCATCACATGAAAATGTAGTCTTCACCACTCAATTGCATGTGTTTACGCGGAAGTAAGGGGCATAATCTGAAACCTTTTTTAGACAGAAGATATTTATATCTGACATTCATTCAAGAAAAATATTGAGGAAAAATGGGGGGAAAAAAGGAAATTGTATCACGCCCAATACTGTCACTTCCCTGAATCTGTAATTAAGCAGACACCTTTCTAGTACTCTTGAAGGATGAAGTGAGAGAAGAAACAAAAGTTTTCAGTCATTTCTGACCTGCAAGTACAGAAGATACACAATAATCTTTCAATGATCAGTCTGTTGTTGGGTATGGTCTTTAATTATCTGCAGTATAAATAAGTAAATGTGACCCGCTCTATCTGCAAAGAGGTGTAGTAAGTCGTGCAATGCAAAAACGAGTAATAGCCCATTCCTCGTGCCGAGGGTAAAGTATTTAGAAATACTTTGAGGCCATTTGCTTGACCAGAAAGCCTCTGCTGCTAAAGAAAACAAGAAAGTGTAATTTAAGTTCAGTGTTTCTGTTTTGTTCTGTTTAAAGGGCATTATTTAAAAAAACATGTGTGATAAAATGAAATTCCATGAATATGCAAATGGAAAATAACTCCAAAACGTAAAATGCCACTGGGATGAATGATCAAATGAAAGCATAGCATGTGAGCAATTTGATTATATACATGTAACTTCAAACTCAAATTTATGTGACATAATACACCTTTTTGCTGATTGTTCACAGAGAGTCTGTTACACAACCAGCTTTTCTGCAAAACATTGTTGACTCGTAGGACATACCCAATATTTGTCCACATGTATGTATGCATGTACATGTATGTATGTATGCTGGGGCAATTTACATGAAGGCTTGAAGCAGTCCCAAGTAAGAATAGTTATCAACTCTGACTTTTATGTATTCAATGTAAAGTTTTGCAAAATCTTGTCAATAATATCAAGTACTTCCAATGTATGTACATTTACAATAGGAATGCAATTGAAACACATTTTTTGGCGGGCATAGTAAAAACTTTAAATGCAAGAATGTGACTATAAGTCTTGTTGGACATACAGGAACACGTAAGCCACATGTATATGCTACTCATCAGGAAACATATCCTCTCAATGTATACATTATACTTATTCATAAAAGGTTTATCATTTGAACACTGATCCAAATTAGTCACAATTGAGTATTCCAAAATATTATGATTCCACTGCCAGATAAGAAACAACAGACGTCTTACCTCGACAACTGAAAGCAGTAAGCTAAGATGAGCTTTGGTACAGGTATGCAGATGTCTGGGACTCCATCATTCCTCCATTAAAATTAACCGAGTCAGGAGGGTGCAGCTGACCATGGGAGCCGAAACTACCACCATCTTGTCTGATTACAGCTGCATGATGACCCTTGATGAATCCTTGGCCTGAGATTGGTTCCTCAGAGGAACACATCCTCTTCCTCCAGCACCGACTGGTGAAGCAGGTGCATCTTCAATTTTAACAGTTCATCACTGTCAGAGGATGCATAAATATGATCCAGCAGTCTGGATCTTAGGGATGGCCGGGAAGAGGGTCTAAGCCACCACACATTCGCCAAAGTCACCACCCTGTAGTCCTGCTGCTCTATTTGTTGACACTAAGAGAAGTCCGAGGAAGTGGACCATATTAAACTTGGCTCCTGTGCAAAGTCTGCTGTTATAGCAAATAATACTTCATGTTGCAAAATATGAGATTGAATTTATACAAGACAAACACTTTTGAAATGATTCTCATGAGTCTGTAAATAAGGCATTTGCCTGACATATATCCATTTGAACATTAGGCCATAGTTACCAGATCCTGTTTTTCTCAAAAATAAAATCCTTTCAGCCAAAAGATAATATAGATGCAAGGGCTAAGACTGAGCAGATTGTCATACAAAAAATTGTTCCATGTCGAGGTGATCCCTCAAAATTAATTTCGAAATATGTAGTTTCTTGAGGGCTCACATTAAATTTCAATAACCTTAATGAAGTCTTTCAGATAAAGCAAACCACACCCAAAAATAGTCTTGCACAGTCAACTGCAAACAAAATTGTAGATTTTTCAATTTGCTAATAATCACAATGCACAATGCAACCCCTTGATGCTCTATGCTGCAGGGAACATTTCTCATAGCACTACATGTATAACATTATCATCACCACTTATGGCAAATTTCAGATGTCCACCTTTATCTCCCATCAACTGCAGCCAAATCACATTATCAAAAGAAAAACTAAAAACTAAACATATTGTAGCGTGCCGCCGACCCTCACACTCGCCAGTGTTGTGCCGTCAGACAGACGCTCAGGATTAGGCCCTCCCGACGAGCGGTTACCGGGAAAACCCGGGAAGTACCTCCGTTTGGGAGAAATATACCCCCAGGCACCGCATGAAATCCGCAGTCACCCACATTTTCTCACCCACTCTGGCTAATCAGTAGAGGCGCTAATAATCCACACCACCAGGGTTTTCTATGTGTGCACTCTGATTTATTCACTCCTACTTAGGTGTATCCTATCTAGGCGTCTCCTATACAGGTGGCGGGAGACTTGAATGCAATGGAACCAACTCAACACTTGTTATTCCACTCACCAACTCGGCTGCGTACCTGTCTGGTAGCTCCGGCTGCCGCGGGGTCCTCGGTCCGGCCGATTACACTAAAGTGACCCAGGAGTGCAGGAGAGCGAGTTTGTGAGAGCTAGCTTGCGTGCGTACCAAGACTTGCGAGAGCTAACGTGCAACATGCAAAGCGCAGCGTGCAGGAAGAGCGCGGCGTGCAGCGAGCGCTGCCTTATATACCGCTAGCAACACACGCACTGGCTGCAGCGGCGCGGAGCCACCTCGCCGGGTACCAGCCCTACACTGGCACTAGGCCAGTGTTTCGTTACAATATTTCAAAATCATTATATTACAAAATCACAATAAAAATGACAACCTAAAAAGATTCAAATGTAGGGACGTGTTCGTTGGCTGGAAGCTGGCTAACAAGGCTGAAAAACATGAAACGGTCAGACCCAGCCGGCATTAGCAAAGAACATGGCAATACATCCTGTCAAGAACGGACTTACGTGTGATGGTAAAATTTTGCATTCTATGGCAAAAAAATAATCAACAACAGACAGTGGCAGAATGTAGCAATATGGCAAGAACAGGCATATGAATTGGCGAGATTTGGGCGATCTGTGGCAAGATATAGCGAAGTGTCAAGAACACACATTAATTAAATGGCAAGATTTGAGCATTCCATATGGCAAGAATAAGATATGGCAAGAACATACGTGAAATGGCAAGATTTGGGTACGCTGCGACAAGAACATGGCAATGTGGCAAAAAAGCATTAAACGGCAAGATTTGAGCATTCTGTGGCAAGAATATGGCAATATGACAAGCAAGAAATGGCATGGACAAGAAAAGGCATATAGGCAAGAAGGGGCATACAGGCAAAAAAGGGCATATAGGCAAGAAAGGGCATAGGTAAGAGGGGCATATAGGCAAAAAAGGGCATATAGGCAAGAAGGGGCATAGGTAAGAGGGGCATATAGGCAAAAAAGGGCATATAGGCAAGAAGGGGCATGGGCAAGAATGGGCATAAAGGCAAGAAGGGGCATGGGCAAGAATGGGCATAAAGGCAAGAAAGGGCACAGGCAAGAAAAGGCATAAGCAAGATGGAATGGGCTACCTAATATAAACAAGCATAAAACATTGCCCCCGTCCCTCCCTCCTTCTACCAAGAACCAGGTAGGCCTACCATGTATCTTGAGTCTTGAATTGTTCCCATCAATTTGCCTGTGCATGCCATGACCGGCCAAGCCCGGAACATTTGCCTGTCATTCATTTATCATCTGTTACATTCACGCAGCCTTGTCAGCCAGCCCAGCTTGCTTCGTCCACATCTTCCTACGTTAAAAAGATTTTTTTTAAAAATACCGGCATTAAATATAAATAAAACTCAGTGAAAATTATAAAATTCATAAAATCACCACGAGAGCACCGGCGCCCAGTTAAAATTCCGCGCGCAGTCACAACGGCGCTTCTTTCCAATGATTTGCTCGTCCCCACAGAAGGGTGCAATTTGCCTTTACCTCATTGCATGGCCCAGTGCCCTGTAGGTGAGGGTGCCGGGGTGGGGACGAGCGAATTCCTTTGAAAGTTCGCAACGCACTACGAAAGCCCGTTAGTGCCACCGCTATTTATATTTTCCAAAGCAGCTACATTGCAATTTTCAAAGGCAGCTATTTTTTATTTTCGTGGGCATTTTTTTCCAAACTAGTTAGTTTATTATCATTTGCATTTAATTTGATTTTCCAAAGCAGCTGTTTATATTTTCAAGAATTTAGTTGTGTTTACATTTCCTGTTTACTATATGTACTGCACTTGGCTGTGGCCTGAAACACACGAGAGGACAGTGATTTTTTTCTTCCAACGTACCACATTCGCTAAGGTCCCATAGAGTTGTGCATAAAATGGTCATACATGATGCATGACGTTCAAAGGTACGTGCATGATTTGTATACATGTACTATGTACTCTGTACACGCTTGCACATACATGGGGTACATCAGTGAGAACTTTAAGTAGTCGGCTTTGTGAACGTCATGCATGTAACTGATGAAGCCTTCGGTGCCCACACTGGCATTTAGGCCAATTTGTCAGGGGCAGATTTGGGGGGCGCCCCCCCTTTCATCCTAAAAAAGAATGAATAAATAAAACTAGTTTAAAACAGAAGACGGAGGGGGTGAAGAAGTCATATTCAGGAGTCATATTGGAGGATTCAGGGCTGTTAGGGTTAATGAAAACACTCGTTCGCGCGCTGCTTCACATTACAATAAGAATGCGTACTGGAAAGTGGCGCGGACCCTACGGGCACTTCCAATTTTCGCTTCTAATGTCTGTGTTTGGAGCAATATTTTATCTCCAATTTCACAAAAGGTGAGTCTAATTAAGCTCCAAATATTTTAATTCATAAATGTCGATTTCATATACCCGCTACAAAGTTCCAATGACATTTGGTCCGATTTTCCGATTTTTTTCCGAAGTACAAAATGAAATGCGCTCCAACATGTATTTTTTTAAAACCATTTTTAGTTAGGTGAGTGGAGATAATAATGATTTACTAGAATGTATCACTTTTTTAGGGCTTCTGAATTTTTTGTGGGATTTTCTGAGATTTTTTAAATAATAATGATCATATCATTCACTCGCCGTCACCCAGCGCCCGTTTCAAGGTGCTGGGTGAAGAGCAAATACATCACCACTACCAGGCCAATTTACAATACGCTGTAAACTTGAAAGCTGAAGTAAGGGTCCTATACAATTGTTACATGCATCCTTCGGTTCGCGACAAACGTAACATGGAACTTGTTCGATGTTGTGTTCCAAAGCACATTATAATAGGCCTTTGCATAAACATAATGTGTTCACAGTGCCAAAAGTTCCACTTTTGGGTTTGACGAACCCCCCCCCCCCCGTCTATGGTCAGGCAACGGGCCTGTACAATGTACAATCTCCTTTTTAAAAAGATACTGTGGGGACACTTTTAATGCTGATGAGCTGGCCAGAAATTATCTCTTGAATTAGTGGACTGGACCCTCTACGAATCAAGGCAGGCTATCAGATGATGATGTCATGTGGGCGCCCCTAAACAATTTGGCACATGTCCTCAACCGTCGTGTATGGGTGCAGGCCACTAATTCAAGTGAGAATTTCTGACCAGCTCATTAGCATTAAAAGTGTCCCCCCCCACAGTATCTTTTGAAAAAGGAGATTGTTTGGCCCCCCAAAATGGTGAGATTGTGTAAATCGTTGCCAGGATCAACTCCCTGAGTCTTTGAGCTTTCACATGAGGGCAGAAGGGCTGAAAACTACGGTTGAAAAATGGTCCTCAGTGCCCTCGAAAGTTGAGGGTTGCCACTTGAAAAATGGCTGCAATCAGACTTCGGAAAAATCACTTTTTGGGGGGTGATTTTGTTTTGTGGGAATAATTAAAAATGTAATTGGTTTACCCACAAAAAATTGAAAAGAAATTGAAAGATAAGTGACCAGACAAGAATTTCATTTGTGTTTCAGAAATCTCAGGGATGTTGGCGTGCATGCTATTGGGCCCTGCGGAACGGTGCTGATTTTACACTGTTTTCAATGGGGCTTGAATTAGTGGACTGGACCCGTATATGATATGAGCAGCCTGTGAGTGAAGCGCCCTCTTTAGTTGAAAGCATATCAGTTTAGTATGATGGCCTCCGCAGCTGATGCGGCAAACCTAGAGCAAATGTACGAAATATTTGCCTACAAGATTGCAAGAAACGTTATTCATCATTTGCAGTGATCCAGCTGGTTTCCTTACTTTAGCACTGAAAAAGCCAGTACAATGGCAGAAGCCTTCGATCCGAAAGGTACAGAAGAAAAAGCATGTGTTGTTTGGGAGAACAGGAAAAACGTCTGTTTTGTCACTGTTGATGATGACACATTATCATGATTATGTTATGTGGGGGGGGGTCTTGGGGCCGTCATCCATCTACTGAATGTGTACTATCTAGTAGTGTGCATTTTCATATAGTTTGGGAACTGGTTACCCGATTCCCATAGGGGGATACCCATAATTATTGTGAAGATCAGAGGAAAGTAAAGATTTTTTAACTCGTCCACACCCCCACTTTACTACGAAGCTGCTGTTGGCAATGGAAATTGTCGGTATTAATCAAAGGGCATCGCTTTTCCTGAGTGTCACAATAATGTAAACATTTCTTGTCATCTCCAAAGTAGATGACGGGAAATTGTCGGGACATGGTCTCAAAAGATGTGTTATTCATTTTTTCTCCAATAGTTCTCCGGAAAGTAATTAATAGAAAAGGGTTCATGCCTTTCTGAAATGCTGGATCAAAATCTAGCAAAGTAGTGGTGTGTATTAAGTTTGACAACATGGAATTGGGTACCTGTAATCAACAGCCAGGTTTCGGTTACCCAGAGTCATAAGTACACTTTAAGCACTCTTTACTTGGAAGAGAACTGGAAGTTCTCTGCATTTTCCCAACAAATTTCAAACCAAATGTTTAACCAGAAATAGCATGTTAATAGATTGAACCTCATCTGTAATCTGTACCTTGTGTCTGGTTGATCAGGTGCGTACAGATTAGTGCAATGTACAGGTAAACCTATATCATGAGTTGCATACAATACTATTGAATGCATATAAAGGTTGTTTGGAAAAAAGGTATTTGAAGAAGTGTTTGGTTTCCTCTACATTTCCTCTCCAGAGCACCAGCACACACGTTATAACCCACTGAAGGATGAATGGGTTCTGGTGTCTCCGCATCGGATGAAGAGGCCCTGGAAGGGACAGGTGGAGAAAGTCCCAGATGAGAACATCCCCCGGCATGACCCCAGGAATCCCCTGTGCCCCGGGGCCACACGGGCACATGGAGATGTAAGTGGGACTTCAAATCATGAAACAGTGTCACTGAGTTCACCCGAATAAGGAATACTAGGACTTCAATACATGTATAATGCCACAGCCCCAGCTTGCTATGTTACATGTTCTCCACTGATTCCCCACAATCCAATTCACGGTTGATGCTGAATCCAAGCCCAAGGATGGATTCAGAGGGCCAGTGCTCCCCCCCAGAAGAGCCAATTGTTTTATTTAAATAATGAGAGAAAGGCAATTTCTTTTGGGGAGGGCTTGTGTTTCATTTATCTTCCTTCCAAAAGCATGTGACAAGCCTCCAAATATTGGCTCAACTTTCAAAAAGACCATAAAGTCCACATTTTTGGCCCCTAAGAAAAGATAAGAAATGATTTGTGTCCTGGATCCACCCTTGTGCAAGCCTGAATTACTTCTCATGGAACTTTACACACCAGTTTTGATAAAGGAGGATAAATACATGTATGTGATTCAGAGGATTTAAAAAGGCTGATCCTTAGAACAAAAATGCCATTAGAATAAGCATTGATAATTTAATGTTCGTACCAAGGCAAATATCGCAAACTAATCGTTTAATGGCTGGTCCAACTGCAGTAGTGTAGTTCAGGATCTTCCCAAGTGCACATTGGATTGTTTTTAAAGAGTTTGGGCGTGATGCTACAGTTGGGCGTAGGGATCAATTGATCATCAGATCGGACATCAGATCGGGCCGATGTTCAGCAACATCGGCAAAACATCGGATCAGTAAAATTTGACCTTCCTTGCTGATATGAGTGCAAATGTTTACTTGAAGAAAGGAGCAAACTCCACACTCAGTTTTTGTGAACAGAAATCTCATATTTTTTTATTTGAACATGAATACAAACTGTGCTTTTTTTCATTTGGTGTGATAAATGAATGGTCACACCATGGTTAAAACCAGGTAAAGTATCCCCAAAAATAACACCTGTGCGATCCATGCCACAACAACGCAATGCACGGACCATGGCCCCATGGAGCAGTCAGATTTTCCTATTAAAACATCAGACATTGGATCGGCAGTTAAAACCAACATCAGTTGATCCCTAGTTGGGCTTAACAATAACAACAGTCAGTTGCTTTTCTTTTTTTCTTAGGTGGAGGAAATTATTTAGGCTATCATGTAATTAACTCTGCTCAAATATTTGGTGGAGGAATGCTCCTTTTTAAAACTGTTTTTTTCTCTGTCTTCAGGTGAATCCTGATTATACCAGTACGTTTGTCTTTGAGAATGACTTTCCAGCAATGTTGCAGGCTGGAGCTCCAGAACCAGGTCAGGTGAAAGACTAATCACTGTTGCCATCCAATCCAATAATGACTGAAAGAATCCTGATGAATTTCTTGGCAGCTGAATGGAGGCAGTTGCAGGAACAGTAAAGCCACTTTCCTTAATACATGTAATACTGAAAGAAGTCACAGAAAGGTTTTTCTGTCATACCCCATCCATAAAAGGTCAAGAGCAGAAAAGGCTGAAAACAAAACTATCCAGCCATGTTGAAGTTTGCTGTGAACAAGACTATCTTAAAGGGGCCTAAGGGCCTAAAATACTGTAAGTCTGTGTCCCCACTAAAGCAGTGCATTTCAACAGATGGCAAAGTAAAAGCAGACTCCCCCCCAAAAAAAATTTCCAGGGGTGGGGGGTTGCCACTGATTTTGGTTGGATTTATCCATAGCACAATGATCCATGCTGGCTTCAGAATGACCAACTTGACAAGGCTCTGTTTCATCTGCCATTTACAGGGCCAAGTGAGCACCCACTTTTTCAGGCAAAAGCTGCTGTTGGCACATGGTAAATAGTGTGAAATTTTTTAGTTGATTGAAAATATGTCAAAAAGTTGCCATTGTAGTCTGTTCTTGAAAGAAATTTTTTCAGTAGGTTCTTACTGCTTTGGTTCTGAAATGTGGTTGTTCTGACATATTCAAGCAAATACATGTAACTTAATCTGTAAACATGGACAGTACTCAATAGCATAATATTGCAGTAAGAAAATTACATGTACATTAGATAACAGCATTCACAAAGAAAATACTGTGAATCTCCTCATAGATTTTCCATTTGATAAGGAAGATTAGATTAGACGCCAACAAAAAGTTGACAGCACAGATTGAACTGATGAAAAATCATTTTTTTAATTGTTTACAAGTCAAGTGATGTGCTTCCATCCCTGGTCTGACATCACACTTCCACTGATGTCGGTGAAGGAGATCACGGCTGTCGTCAACAAGTGGGCCGAGATGGTCACCGATTTGGGGTCAAAGTTCAGATGGGTTCAGGTAAGAAAGGTTAAAAAATGGTTTGGTAGTTATACACAGGCAATTCATTCAAGTTGGCAGTTTAGAGGAAGATGGGTGTAATGGAATAGAAGCAGGTTACATAAAAGGAGAGAAGTCTTTTGAAAGGAGACTATGCATCACTAACTGTTGGTCATTTCAAGGGATGGAAACATTTTAAAGGTCCAGGGTGCAATTTGCACTCCCATATCACAAGAGACAGTGAACCATGGCTGTTGGTGGAGTTTTGCATTGGAGAGAGGCATACCCTCATCATTTGAAGTGTGTAGTATTGTCATAGATTTTGGAACATTTTAAGCTTTATGGCTTAGATTCAGCAAATGAAGTTCAGCTGGCACTGACACAAGTGTTTATTTGTGGTTATTGTACAGATATTTGAGAACAAAGGTGCTGTCATGGGCTGTTCCAATCCCCATCCACACTGCCAGGTCAGTTTAGTTCTGGAAACGGGCATTTTTCTTCAAGAAGGTAACAGCAGCCGTTTCTTGACTCTTTTTTCAGTTTTCAGTCTGTCAGTAAACTTTATGGGGAAAATATGTTTGTTTAGGTATGGTGCAGCAACTTTATACCCAATGAGCCCAGGGTGAAAGACAAGAACCAGAGGGAGTACTACAAGACACATGGAACACCCATGCTGGTTGAATATGCCAAGATAGAGGCAGAAAAGAAGGTGAGTTACTTGATCGACTTCCCTCCCCCCCAGTTAAAGTTTTTGACTCTCTCCAAACTTCTTCTAGTCCTTTTGCCGTAAAAGATTTGAAGTGAAGTCATACAAAATATGGAAGTTTAAATGTGCTTTTCAGTGAGAAGGCGTTTGAATTGTTAACCTGCTTTTCAGGAACGGATAGTTGTAGAAAATGACACCTGGCTAGCTGTTGTGCCTTACTGGGCTGTGTGGCCATTTGAAACTATGCTGTTACCGCGGCGACATGTACTCAGAGTGCCAGATCTCACAGAAAAAGAGCGAGAAGGTGAAATAATCTAAAATTGATAATTTTGAGTTGTATTTATTGTGGAGTTTTGAAATAATTTTGTACTGTTCCAAGAAACTCTGTGGTCTACAGAAGCCTTATTACAATGGAACCACATCATATCGGCAAATTATGTTTTATAGAAAGTATAAGTTATCCTTTACTTCAAAACTAAATGTTGCGCTTCTTTCTTGCATGTGGTTTTACAAATGGTACCCCTGTATTTCACATATTTCCATTTGCCCATATTTTGTATGTTCTGCAATAATATCTCTTGGTTTTTATGATTGTCAACCATAAAACTCCTCTGGTTTGGATCTGTCTAGGTCTAGCTGAAATCATGAGGAGACTGTGCATTAAATATGACAACCTCTTTGAAACAACATTTCCGTATTCGATGGGCTGGCACGGTAAGCATTATTCTTCCCCAGATTAGTTTCATGTACATGGATTATTTTGCTTAGCAGTAATCTTATGCGAGAATGCCTCTTTCTTGGAGCAATGAAATACTGACAATAATTTCTGTTTTTGAGGCTGTCAAAATAGGGTATCTTGTGCCTGTGGCTTTTGCCATTGGAGGAGGACCATACCTCATACCATGCAGGATAGCCTTAGCCACATCCATCAGGGGTCATTTACAATGAGGCATCAGCATGTTTATACACTGTTATGTATGGAAACACCAAGCCAAGGAGTTTGGTGTGTCACACACACCAGCAGAGAAAATCAAATTACAAATTCTACTACTCAAGCACAGTAAAATGCTGTCCATATCACTTATATCGACACATTTTATCCCAATGGCTGCTAGTTGGTCTGCTGTTGCCATTTTTTTCTGTATCTGTTTTTCAAGCCACAAAAATCTGCAAGTCACACAATTGCACTTTGCTGTTGGGTGTGTCTTTGCCAGTGTCAACACATATTACATAATAACTGCACAGTACCAAATTAATCTTACAATTTGTCAAATTTACCTCTCCTCATACTTCAGGTGCTCCCACAGGGGAGGCACTCTCTGAAGACAACAGCCACTGGCAGCTCCATGCATTGTACTTCCCCCCTCTGCTGCGATCAGCGACCGTGCGCAAGTTTATGGTGGGCTATGAGATGATGGCCCAGCCACAGAGGGACCTGACTGCCGAGCAGGTAGATAGCCACATTTACCTTGTATTTCTCAGTGAATACAACCTTTTCCCTTGCCAAGCATTTGCAAAGTTTGTAGAAAGTTCATCCTCGGCTATGACGGTTGGTAATACACAGTCAACCCCCCCCCCAAATTAAGCATAACCGGGGGGGGGGAGTATTTTCATTTAGAATATTCATTCATTTGTTCATTTTTTATAAATTCTATGGTACCTCACCTCAAAGCCATAACAAGGAAAATGTAATTTTAGGAATGAAATGCCCTCTATTAAACAGTTGTTTATTCATATTTTGAATTATTGCTGTGCGGAAGGAGAGATTCCGCAAAAAGCATATCTTGTCGAACCATGGCTTGACTGAGTTAAAAAAATTTGCATCACCTGATGCAAAATTTCTTGGTGATTTCTTGAAAAGTAAAAGTCTTGACAGTTACCAAAGTTGTTTTAGCTAAGCAACAATAAAGTACGAAGAACCTGACAAAAAGATAAAATGAAAACTGTTTAAAAGTGACAATGTTCTGAGTTTAAAACTGCTAAACATAGCAAGCCATTGAACACTAAAAATAAAAATTACCTTGAATATGTCCAAATATTATCTCAGAAACCCGAGGGCTAAACAGCAGAGAGTTTATAATACATATATACAGGATAGCCAGAATTACAGTTTGCAAAAACCCTGTATATTTCCTGCAGTTGCATTCCTTTAATAAACTCCCTCTAACCCCAACATTTTCTTCCTCCCGTGTTCTTATAATACTTTCCTGACTACAGTGAAACACAGTGATTATTTTGGCTATCGATGGAAGGCTTTTTGATATTTTGTCATAAATTTCTTTCGTTTCTCATGACTCAACAGGCTGCTGAGAGGTTACGCAACCTACCAGACATCCACTATAAGGAGAAGGCAGGAAAAAGTGGACTAGTTTAAAAGATACTCCCTATTAAGCCAAACTTCAAACACTTGTTTGAACTACATGTAATTCTGAATCTAACTTCAATAACGTACAGACAATATTTTGAATGGATCTGTGCATGAGCTTACGCAACTCAAACAGCTTTTACAGGAAGCACAAAATTTCAACTGTGGCCCAACTTTCTGGGCCCTACCATCCACCAAAAGGTCAAGCTTCTGGGAGCAAAGAATAGGATGTAGGAGGTGTGTAGATGATGTCACTGGCCCATGTGAGCAGTGTTTTACAATATTACCATTATAGCACACTTGTACAATGTGTGCGTTAAGCTTGATAGCAGTGTTACTATCCTAGACATGCACATGCTTGCATATACATGCAAACACATACATGTACCCGTTACCAGGTTGTGGGGACAGCAGTTATGGGGACAGCACACGTGTTGCAATGGAGACATTGTGGAGACCGAAAACATTACAGATTTTGTTGTCCCCACAAATCAGTTCTTACTTCCTCACTAGAGAAATTCCTCCCCTTAATGCCGTGGAAGCCTACCCACACAGGCTTACCATCCAAACTCTATTGACAGTCACATGACAACATATCCTCTATGGAATTCTTACATGCAGTGGCCATCTTGGGGGCATTTTGTATATGTGTGTGCTCAGTAGAATGTTTGCTCATTTGTGTCCCCTTGGGAAAGAAAAGGAAAAAAATCAAGACCTCCTTTGGGCCACCTACATTCTGTCAATGATATGAATGTCTTAAAAAGAATTTCTAACACTGCAGGCCACATACATTCCGAAACAAATTGATTGCATGAAAAGTTTACTTGATCCAAGTATATCTTGATCTTATCCTAGCAATTTTTTTCTGAAACAAGAACTTAAGAATCTAGTTGAGTATAAATGCACGGTGGTGATAAGTAAAGTCTATATAGAAGTTATGTCATTTATTTTGGATTAGTGGAAAAGGCATGTATTAGCTAGTACACCACCACACAGAAGTTCATGTTATCATTTGTAGTCTTCATTTCAATTTGCAAGATAGAGATCATGTGCCCAAAATTGATGAGTTACAATTTCAATCTACATAAGGTGTCTGAAGATTTCCGTCAAGTTACCTTTGTTTTTAATGATCCGTTGCACATTTCTGGATATTATATTTTAGTGATCTACTGCATCGGTCAAGTGTAATACAAATCGCAGCTCGATTCCTTTTAGCTAGGAACTTTTCTGAAACCTGTATATCCCATTACCACGTAACCGAGCCCTCATTCAGGAAGAATGTTCCATTAGATTGAAGAAAATGATCGCAAACATTAACATTATATAACCCATCTTCCTAGAATGAGGGCTAAGTTACAAGATGCCAGCACTTGCAATCTTTTTCTTGCAAATCCATTGGAAAACGTTTGGTGAATGTTGGCAGTGTTTGCTTGAGTGCACACCCAAAGATTGACTGTTTTCGTTGAAAAGCAAAGTTCTCCTCGTAGGTGAGGTGTCATTAATAACTTTTTGAATTTTGGGTATTTTGCCCTTCACCATTGTGTATTTAAAGTCAGTATACTCAGTACCATCCAAGGAAGGGCTTTTTATAAAATTCCACAAGATTTCTCAGGTGGGTCTCAAACCCATGACATAGTGCAGACATTTTAACCACCTGACCACTGAGCTAACAGGGTCAGCTCACCAGTTACGTGTAAGTCAAATAAGTGCAAGCACAGCAGCAAACCACCCATCAAAAATCATTTATAACTGTTGAATATTTTCAGTCCCGTTTGCAGGATACTGTTTCCAAATTTTCCACTAGAACCGATTGTGCCTGCTAAGTCACATGACCTATAGTGGGTATCAACATCAACAAACATGGCGTCCTCCCGAAGCAAAGTTTGTCATAAGTGTTCACTGAAAATAGAGCCAATTTTGGTATAGTACTCGGCACATCGTAGTTTGAGTACTGTACCGACCGTCAGGTTTATTTTGGTAAACGACACTTGTGCAAACCCGGGATAATCTGGTCTGCATAGATTTGTATTGCGAACGTGCAATTTGGGGCAAAACTTGGTGCCAGTATTTATGTTTTACTGAAAGAGTTAAAGGTTGTATATCTTCTCAACAGCCACACAGTTTTGCAGGTATTTGTTAACAGAGGTTTTCATTTTCCTATTAGATTCCTATTCTTGATGTTCATTTTATATGAAATTTAAAGGAAGACAAAAACCAATGCATCTGATCCCCAAGTCCCACCATTTTTAGAACTGTTATTTTAATTTTGAAAGAAAATACATGACATAGATTTCTTTTTTTTCAAATTCTAAACAAATTCCTGGTAATATTGTAGACCATTCATTTGAACCTGTCCAAGAGAATGTGCTAGTTTTAGCCTTTAAAGAGATTAAAGAAATTATTTACAAGACGTTTAGACTTGATGACAAGTTGCCAGGTGGTTTTTGTTTTGCCTGTGGACTTGTGTCAAACTCGTTTGTACATTAGATCAGTAACACAGTTTGCCAAGTTTGTCAGTCACCTGCAAGTTGGGGATGGGGCAAAGGTCAATGTATTTGTTATCTGTAGATCACAGTGAGCAATGCACATGTAGATCACAGCAATCAACTTATTAATGATTTGGCAGTTAATGACTTAGCACAAAGTCTGTGGAAGTTTTGCTTTAGGGACTTTAATTTTGTGCGTGTGGGTGACAACAGGTGCTACCGCAAAATGTGGTCAATGAGAGTGGCTGACTGATCTAAAGATTTTGAAAACTGAGTGGCAACATGGTGGGAACATTTAGAAGTTTAGAAATCCATGGTATTCCCTGCCAAAACTTCTTGTATTTGAATTTTATCATTGCACAGCTTCCTTATAATTCCACCCACTTTGAGCTAATCACCACCAAAATTTAAAAATATATTACTTTGAAAAAGATATTTAAGTCTGATCAGTAGTAACTGCAATGGCTATTTGTCCATGCCAAAAATTCTGAAAGGTATTTGAAGTTTATTTTTGCACAGCTTTCTTATAATTCCACCCACTTCAAACTGATCACCACCAAAGTTTAAAATTCATTCCTTTGAAAAGATATTTAAGTCTGATCAGCAGTAACTGTGATGGCTATTTGTCCTTTTGACTGCCACAGTTTTGGGCAAATTTTGAGGGCACCCTGCTTTCCTGAATCCAGCCTGATGTATATTCAGATTATCTGCATTAGTATTTATGTCAGCCAACCCGTTTCACCCACAGCCGAAAATAGTCCATCTTGGAACCTAATTAAATAGTATTTAATTCCAATTAATTTCGAGCCTTTGTCATCAAATTCTGCTCGGCCTAGACTTCAGAATCTAAGCAGAATCCCCCACTGTGGCCTGAAACACCCTCCAAAAGGCAGTCCAATGTGACATAATCAAAAATAGATCCATACACAAATCTGTGCCCAGGTTGAATTAATATTCACTTAATATGCCCTCCGTTAATTTTAACAAAATCAGCATTTTAAAGAGGTACAGTGATGGGTAGGTTGTTGTGGTCACTTCATACCAACACAACACATTTGCCATTCATGGGGGAGTGTGTGCAACCAAGTTCCCTTGCAAAATTGGCTTCACCATGCCCAAACCTTTGTCAGAGCTGATGTTCATGGTAATCAAATCAGTCCAAAGATTAATGTTATTTTGCCTGGTGCCATGACTGTAAAGGAAGATCAAAATGAACTTAGGAAAATTGACAGCAAGTCAGCCAACATCTGCCCCAGTGGTCGAACTTGAGCAATATCATTTAGAAATATGACCTCCAATTGGTTAGCTGTCCCTTATGGTTACCACTGACCAATCAGAGAGACTGACCCCACACTTGGACCAAGACAGCACAACAAAGGGGTGAGCAACACAATGCATTACTGCCGTGACCAACCCCTGCAAATTATTCCCTCAATGTGTGATACACATACCAGCACAATTACCAAATTATCCTGTGGACAACTCAGTGACCATATGGTCAAGCTGCATCTAAACAAAAGCCCCAACACAGAGATACAGGTACATGTACCTACATGCAGCTGCCCAAGAATGGGGATTAAATTGAATCCAATTTCCTGGAGATCTTGATACGAGAAGACAATACTGTTGAGTACATTTGTCTACTGTGCAAAAGTCAGCTTAGTACCAGTCACACAAACAGACTTCACTCGGGAGTTTGGCTGTTGACCTGAATGTTTTCTTTGCTTCCAAATTTTTGGAAAAACTCTCAGCAGCGTAACTCTTGCATGTACATGTATGTGACAGTTGTCAAAGCTGTATCTAGTCAGCTGTTCTTGAAGATCACTGGATGGCATGGCTGCTGCAACTGGTTCACAAATGAACAACTGTAGAAGCAGGGCAAAGTTAAGGTGGAAAGCTTGCGGTAGCACCATGCAAGGATACGATCTCTTTGTGAGTCTGTATGGTTCTGAAAAGAACCGTGAGGAACTCAACGTTTCGGAGAGTATGCTCTGTCCGTCATCAGGGGAACCATACAGACTCACAAAGAGATCGTATCCTTGCATGGTGCTACTGCAAGCTTTCTACCTTAGTTGTCTGTCACCATGAATAGCTTGAAATCACGTCAGGGCAAAGTTCTCACACAAAATCAAGAAGAAATTTCAGATAATAACAGACCCAGCCAGCATTCTCATAAAGTCCAAAGAGACGGCTGGCTCCAAAATCTCCAGTGATGGGCTTATGTTTGAACTTAAACACAAACAGAAATCATCACGGACAAGTTGGAAACTTGACGCAAAATAACCCAGTTTACAAAAAACTTGGTTTGGCTTTACATTTATTGACTCTATCACTAGTCCCACGTACCTATCTGACTACTTGTACAGTGTAGTGTACATGTATGTAGAAAGCTAAATAATTTAGGTAACAACAGAGACAAAAAAGTAGGAAAGGTTACAAAGAGCTTTGTACTAAAATGTCAACCTAGAATGTGTGTTTTCCAAAAGAATTTTAAACATTTGGTTGTAGTTAAAAAAGTTGCCGAGAAAAATATGCCCAAAAGTTTCAAAAACAGTTGGGACAGCGAAACATGTTAAGCTACAGGCATACATAAAAATCGCAAGCTGACACTCATTGCCAATTTGAAGAGCTGGGAAAATTGTAAATTAAGTGAGTAGTCACACATTTCAGGGTTTTACACATTAAATGAATAATTCAGAGCTGTCAATTGGTAGATTAGTGCCTTCGAGCTGATTGGTATTGGATGTGCAATATTTGCTTGCTCAATTTGACATTAATAAAATGAAAATGATGGAAATAAGAGATTTATCCACTTTTTATTCAATTTTTTGCAGGATAGGACCTACTTACAGAACAGCACAGAACAAAGTCACAAATGTTACTCCCAAATACCCAAAAAAATATCATTCCTAGCTTGTTGCTCTATGTTCTTTCAGGGGAAAAAATTAATTTCGGTTCTGACGATGAAACAGGCTCCAAATGTGTTTTGCCAACGCTCTCATCCACCATTAACAGTACATAAACACTCAAATGTTCTACAGTATAAAAACTGACCAACTGCACGATAAAAACTTCAAAAAACATGAACATCAGATATCACCCCCCTCCCTGTTCTTTAAGTTAAGTTTCCATGTTCACTTGACAACATACCAACATCTGCCAACAACCCCATACTCCTTTTTTTCTTTTGTACACAAATAATCAACTTACTCCTCCTTGCAACAAATCAATGGTCCTTTTCCCACTGAAAGGTGCAGAATAATGCAATGCATCATGGGTACACGATGTCAAAGGCAACACATGTCCATTCAAGACAGAGATTTGAATACATCTGTACGTCAATGAACACATCATCCTGCATGGGAATCATCTCTCTCTTGAAAATTGTCTTGGCGAAGCACAAAAAGAAATTCAAACAAAATTCTCATTTGCAGTTCTCATAATGCAGGATAATGCATGAAGAAATTAGCTTCAGCTTGCATAATTAGAGCAGTAACTTTTTTTCCGTATCTTTAAAGGTTTAGTACAAAAATGTATCCACAACGATGCTATCAGTGATAAAAGTCGAAGATGACTTCCATTCCTTTTATTGTGTATCTTTTAATCATACTGACTGGAATCTGAACTCATAACAATTAGGAAATGCAGAAAACAGAAAAATGATGAGGTATATTACAAATAAAACACACCAGAAAAAAATGTAGGGGGGGAGAAAACCCAGCTGATGACCAACATAGTTTTTTTTCTCTAGGGGGAATTATAATTCTAAGTAATGATCTCTAAATGGGATTGACACGAGTTTCAGAGATTCACGCCAAACTTGGCGAGATTCCTCTTCAACACTTTCTGTTGTATTGTGTGATCTTCCCGCATTTAGCAGCCCTAACCAACCCCATCCTCCAATGTTCAACCTCATCCTCATATGTAATACATATTTAAGATTCTGTGATGCAAGATGCCGTTAGTTCACATGGGACTTAACAGGTTCTTTTGAAGGACAATGCAAACTGCAGTACAGCTTACAGAAAGAGGTTGAATTTTGCAGGATTCCTCACAAAAAATGCCAAGGGGTTACACTTGGTGTTAATTAAAAATTTCTCTGTGACAATCCACAGGGTGATAGATTCGTCCGCAATCCTGCAGAGAACACAGCTCCGGATAGATCAGGTTGACAGTGCTGAATTAGTGCTGATTCAATCGCGTCTGCTGATTCGCAGTAAAAGCACAAGTTCGGTTTCAGATTCCCATGCCTCCCTCCCACCAAAAAAAAAAGAAACAAACAGAATGAACCACTGAAGTAACAACACAATGGTGAAAATATCCACTGTTGTCCTTTTCTGTCCTTGCCTTGCTGTTCCTTTTGCTAGATACAAGAACAAAGGTGCCCAACGGTCACTTGTAATCAACTCCGCAGACTACTGTCAGAAGACGGTTGGTCACTTTCCCCGGTGCGCATGCACACATCAACAGTTTGCCGACAGCTCTAGGTACTGATGACGTATCACTGTGTTTTCCATAGTACATTGGTGGGATAGAATGCGGGGTCACCAGTGTATACTCTGCTGTCCCAAGCATATGAAACGATTATTTCTGTTTCAAAAGGGCAGGTGCTGTGTGTAAACAATCACTGTTATAAATTTCCCAGAGTTATCTTGAACAACTGGAAACTGCAAGTTTGCACCTTCACTGCCTTCTGATCAAATTAACTCTTACAGGTGGTTTTTCTCCTGCTATGACATAGGACAACCCCTATTCTATCCCACCATGCACTGCAGTAAATACAGTCATACTTCATCAGCACACAGGACTATTTCAACTTTAGGATAACCCATTCATCGTATGCGCACAAAGCAACAGAGGTTGCCACTGAAATTGACAAAATATTCTCAGGAGCTCAAACACTTTTGTTAAGGTCCCCATCGACTTGTTCAAGGTTATTCCTGCGGTTTTTTTTTTCCACAGCAGAAATCAGCAACCGTGATGTGCACAGGTGCAATACTGAATTATCCACCGGGTAAGCTTATTATGTTCAACTTGCTCCAGCAGCAGCAAGGAGATACTTGTCCTGCTCAGTGTATGACCTTCACAGGTGTAGCGCATCAAATATTGGACAGAGGTTATATCTGGAACATTTACGAACATGACCTTTAACACCATGCTCCGGCGAAAGGTCACAACTTCCCAACAGGACACGGTCACTGTTCAACCTATGCCAGCGAAGGAGCAAAGTTGGGTACCCAACTGCAGACTACTACTGCTGAAAGAATGACAGTGCATGACAAAAACCTGAGGTAGTCTTGTCTATGAACAGTCATCATTAGTGCGCACCCAAATTTGCTCAAGGTAACCTCTCCAAAGTTTGAAAAGCAAAAACTTTAAAGGTAACACAGCAAGGCAAGAACAAGTAATCAAAACAGTGGAGTGTTTCACCATAACAAAAAATAATCCCACCCACCCCCCCATCCCCCCTTCCAAAAAAATTGAAAAAAATTTAAAAGGAAAAAGAAAATAAAGTTTCCCAAAAGCTAGTAATTTATACAAAGAGTTCACGGCCTTTTCCAGCCTGTAACATCATCATGATTCCCCATTTCCTGAGTCATCCTCGTCATCATAGTAACACTCCTCCTCCTCCTCTTCCTCGTCGTAGTCTCCGTCGTAGTCGTCATCCTCATAGAAGTCGGTCAGGTCCTGGGAGCTGTGCGAGGGTGTCTGTGTCTTGGTCTTGATACAGTAGTCCTGCAGGGTCGTGGGCACCACCACGCCATCCTTTTCCGCATCAGCTTTCGTCCTCTGGACTTGCTTCCTGATTACAGGGGAGAGGGGGCCGTCACAAAAGAGTTGAAAACTGGGTTAAGGGGACAACTGCCTCTTCACTGTTGTGAATCATAGCAGGTGCTTTTCCTACCTTGGGGAAAAATTGGCTGCAACTTCCAACTACGTGTACCTTACCCTTTTCCAAGAATGCTAGGATCTGCCCATTACAGGGCTGAAAGAGCCACTCTAAGAGGTTACCAAGGAAGAAATCAAATTCGAATTTCACTTGGATTGGACAAATCACTTAATAGCACTTACATTAAAGAAAAAGTCACCAATAATCCTACGCAGGAGAGAAGTTATTTACAGACATTACTGGTTCTACATTTTCCTGAAAAGCTTCCTAACAGGGAAGACAAATTATGAAAATTAGTACGTTTGAATAATGTTTACTTTGATGAATATTACTTTTTCTGACTGGTAAGGCTCAAGTTAAACTAATCACGACCTAGATCTGAGATGGCCCTCATTAAAAAACTCATTCAATAAGGACTCTGACTAATGAGTCTCCAAATACTGAACGTACTGAGAAAAGGCTTCAATCTAACTCCCTGAGCAGAGACCAAATTGCTAAGAAAAAAAAATGAGGCTAAAAGCTGCAGAATCTTATTTGTTGGTTCCCACTGCTAAAGTTTGGAATTGATATCAGAGCTCAATACAAAGTCGTCTGTCTCAGAACAGCGCCCTCAGCTGTTACAGCTCCAAACCTACGACCCCTTAATAAACCACCGCTGCCGTTATTGAGGACGTGGTCCGTTGATGTGCACCACCCCATCATACTCACTGGATTATCTTGGCGTATTCCGAGTCTTTTCCCTTGGATTCCTTCCACTTTCTGTACATGACGGAGGCATCAACGTTGGCAGGAGAGAATGTGTTGGGCTCGTTCAGGAGTGAGATGACACTTAGCAGGATTGTTCTGCAGCCAAAAAAGCATAAACATGATTAAGGGGTAGTTAGTGGACTATCATTGCCTTGGCAACTGACAGCTAATTTGTTTGACCTGATCACATCATTGCACATGCAAACACAGGTATGCTTAAGTTACCTACCCAATGCAAACATTCCTAATGTCATCCTGTACCAGAAGTTAGGAAAACTTCGTGAAAATACCAATTTTTTTCTGGTACTGTGCACACTTTTTAAACCTAAATTTTTGTCAATGGCTTTCTTGACTGTTTCTCTTCCTTCTGCTCCCAATAACCCAAACCCAAACATGCCACTAAAACTGTTTTCTGGAAAGGGAAAAACCTTCTAGGAATGAGGCTTAATTATTTACACAATGTTCACCCAATCTGTTATGTGAACTGCACTGTTGCTCGAGTCCGGGCAAAGATGGCAAGGGTTGGCACAATCAACTGAACTCAACAGCTCAATCTCTTGAAGTTTCCCACTATTTTAATTAAGATATCCTAGAGTGCATGTCTCAATGCCTTACCTGACGCTCTGTGTGGGGTTCCATCTTTCCGAGGGCAGCTCTCCGCTCTGTGGGTCGTCCACCGGCGGGTGTAGGATTGATATGCATACGTCACCAGTCTGCTGTTGACCAGGAAGGAAACAAATGAGATTAAGCACGGGTTGAAAAGAGGGGGGGGGGAAAACAGAATATTCACAGCACAATAACTCACTGTGTTGGAAACAGATCACACAACAAAGGCTGATAACACTCCATATGCATACAAGCAATGTCTTGTTACTGATGGCACTTTGCTTGGAATGCACACAATTTCCGAAAAATCGTCCCTGTCAGTGCTCCTTTCCTATAATGCTTCCTAATGCTGATGCTTCCTATCTGCACTGAATTGTCCACACTCACTGTTTAACAATCATCGTACAGACATGTGCACAAATACCCCGTACATGCACATGAATTATAGCCCCGGGACCAGGGCACCATGTCATCACAGTGCACTCATCATGTTACAGAATTACGTTATCCTTCCTGAGGGATGACAAACTTGGCTCCATCTCAACTAGCCTGAATTGGCTAGCTCACACATCAAGGTTTAAACAGCTTTGTACCGGTAAATACATTCACAAAGCAAAAATTGCACAAGGGCCTACTACAGTAAGACTCCATGAGCAGATAAGTAAATAAATAAATAAGTGTGATCTGATTGGCATTTAAAAGTGAATCGGTAAAGTTATTGGTACATATGATTTATATAAAAACATATTCCAAAACTTGGATATAAACAGTATCTCTTTCTTTGGAGCATTTGTAAAGGTATTCACCCCAAAGCGAGCCTCAAATTTCACATACAGTTTTACAAATTAATTAATTAATTAATTAATTACAGAATTTTATAGAGTCTTATTAAATACAAGTCATTGCAAATATTACTTCTTCAAATCTAAGGGGCAAAATTGTGGCGAGATAGGTTGAAATTTGACAATTTATTGTCCCGACCCCATCTTAACAAATAATCCTAGTAAAATGCATTATAACGTGCACACGTGTACAAGAAGAAAACTTGTCATTCTAGCATTCACATACATGTGCATGTACACGGTTAAACTTGTCTCAGAATTCTAAGCCGGCAACGAGTATTCTGAAGTCACGAAGTGACAATTATTGCAGCCGTTGTCACTAAGCTACAACATGAACATGTACATGTATATGCACTGTTCTTAGTATGAATGTACCGTGCATACAATGAACACATACAGATTACAGGCACATGTATAAAAATAGCATTTACATGTACATGTACTGTGTAGGCCATTCTATAGAATGCTCTCGCTGTCCTACCGGTACATGGCCCAACATGTCTCCACCATTGGCGCAGGCAAAGCCCATGATGCCGCGCACAGTATTTAGGTACATGTACATGTAGGGGGCAAGCCTTCAAAGCTTTATAAATGGCACAACATACCGGTACATGTACATGTAATGTGTACATGTACGAGAAAAAAACACAGAGATGATTCAGCATGATAACGACAACCAAGTATGGCGAAAGTGGTGACCATTTGGCAATAATTTGATACTAGAATCAAGGTTTTTTGACATGAAAATAAGCGTCACTGTCCGGTGTACTGGTACATGTACGTCCAATGTACATGTACAATGTACAGTTGCGAACAAATGCTCACATCAACTGAGGCCAAAGTAAGGGAAACCATGTGGTTACATGGTATTCTGACGTCTTTCAATCAGGCCCTGCGCCGGTATGTGTTCCTTAATTAATGCCCCTGTGCACAGTAATTGCTAGTGGCTGACATAATATACATCATAATAACAGCTCATTAACCCTAACAGTACGTCATACTAAAAATTACTACTTAGTAGTAAAATGTAGGGAGTAGTATACAGCACTGTTGCTTGTAGGAGGACATGACCTTATTGTTCTCTGAAACCACATGTAAAATACAATAGACAAGACAATGTACCATACAGTGCTCTGGCACTATGATTGCATAACTTTATTGTTCTCTGTACAAGTAACAATTGAAGTGCCCTAACCAGAAGTAGTAATTTGTACGGTAGCACTAGGTCCTTCAGGCTCAGACTACTACGCAGTACGGTATTTTGTCAAGTACTGAGTCCTGTGAGCCAAATGACATGCTCGGCTGTTAGGAATAAAAATACAACAGAAAAAAAGGGGGAAAAATGACAAAAACAACATTTCAATCATCTGCGTGCTTTTCTCAAGGGAGACAATAACAGCAGGGGCTACACCTGATGGGCGTTAGGTGTGTACTTACATCATATATGTTGGGATGCCACATTTTTGAGAGGAACTTGAAGGTTGGAGGTGAATACGGATAGTCGTGTGGAAACTTCATTTGTGCCTGCATGATAAAAAACGGAGAAAGAAAGGAGGGAAAAAAAGGAAAAGTAATTACTGATGATGGAACACAAGAAGTCAGGCCAACCTTTTCCACTGGCATCATGGTACAAATAATACAGAAACATACATGTACATGTAACAGTTTCATTCAGGGAATCAACACACGTGGATTTACACAAACCATGCCAGTGGGACAAGTCTACATGTACAATGAAAGGCAAGTTTCTCTCTCATTATTTACAGCAAACCATCGATTACACACAAGCGCCTTTATGCTCGTAAGCAAAATAAACACTACATGTACACACATACATGTACACATGTTTGCTTTATTTAATATGTAAATATGCATGCTTCATTAACCGCAGCATTATTGGTGTCGAAATTTCCAATTCAATCTCAACAAAGAACGGTCCAAAACACCCAGCAATTTAACATGCTGGTACGCAGCCTCATGGCCATCATAAAATGACCAATGCATACATGCATATGCGCATGTATACCTCTTTCAGATTTCTAGTCTTTTCAGGACATACATGTACATGTTATACACATGTACCATACCCGACCAGCCAGAACTTTAATCCTATATGAGATTTATTAGATTTTTCACTTAATCCTAACGGCCCTGAATACTACAAAGTACTACTTAGTAGTAAAATGTAGTACTCAGTGCTCGCGCTTGTAAGAGGACATGATCTTTTTTGTTCTCTGAAGCCATAAAATACAATAGATAAGACAATCTACCATACAGTGCTGTGGCACTACATGTATGAATGCGCGACTTTATTGTTCTCTGTAGAGTAACAATGGAGGGTGCCCTAGCCAGAAGTAGTAATTTGTAGCGCTAGGTACTTCATGCTCAGACTACTGCTTAGTGTTTTGTAGTACTGAGTACTGCATGCCAAATTTTATGCAGAACTGTTAGGGTTAAAACACCAAATCCAAAGCTTGAATTTCAAAATGCAATTCAGGCTTGATACCCACACGTGGTAGCAAGGTTTCCTATGTGACCCGATATATTATGTGCAATAAGAACTTGCACATTAACCAGTGGCTGATTGTCTTTGTGAACAACTGAGAAATAACCATGCAAATAAAATAATTATGATTTCATAATTGACTGTGCATGCGGGAGCAGTGACTTACATGTACATGTAAGCCTTGTGACTCAACTTGAACTCAACCCTAAGCCCACCAATTTGACTATTTACATGTATTGCAAACCCACCAGTATCAGTGGATAGGCTTAAAGGCCTCTCGATAATAATCAACAGAATAATACACAGAAAATATAGACAATAGGTATTTCTAATGTGCTGATGTCTAGTCATGGAAGACCGATAAAATCCTACTGATTGCAAGATGACCATGGGGAGTGAATCATCACAACTTGGAGGTACATGTAGATAAGGCTGGGCTGGGGAGTGGACAATGCATAATGAGATCATGGACAGGGCATGTTGATTATGGCCACATGGGTGTCCACTACCTGTATCCCTACAGAATGGAAGGCTTACACTGTGCTATCAGCTGTGGGATGGTCATCTGTGGAAGGACGATCCCTGTGGGATTGGAAGTACATGCAGGTCCCTTTGTTTAGGAGCGTAATATTTTGCAGCGTATCTCAAATGGCATAAATGTACGTGTAGGCAAGGTCGGCCTCACATTAAAAATAAATAAACATACAGCTACATGAATTATTAACACACAGTGTTAATGTGACAATACATGTACCGGTATTGAAGCATTTGCAGAAAAATTCCCAAGAGTCAAACCATACGTGTCCAAATTTTGCAACTTCGCAGTGCAAACATACATGTATGTACGCATGTTCAGTTCCACACACCGCCGTTTGTGAAAATATACCCGTATGTACTGTACATGTAGGCCTACATGTGTACATATACCGGTATGTACATGTATGGGGGTACAAGTACCAGCCTAATGAATGCCCTTGTTTTTCATACATGTACAATGTACATGTATATGTAGCTACCAGTATACATGTACATCAATAGGATGTTACATGTACTGTACATACAACAAACAGAAAATTTTGTTGTCAGGCCTAATGAAAAGGTACCAGTACACTGTGGAATTTTCATGCCAAAAATGCTGTACAGGAGTAAGGGTTTGTGCATATGGATTGAAAAAAACTAAAGATATACGGTTGCAAAACCTTGTGAAAAATGTAACCAGACCAGTATGTGTGCATGTACCGGTACACGGTACATGTACCCTGTAGCTGGGCGCAAACACGTGCATGGTGTCACAGGCCATGTGAACACCTTGCACATTTCTTACACCTGGGAACATACCCCGTGATACACACTCCGCATCTGTGATACACAATACAGTGTACATGTACAGTATGTGCTTTTATGCGGGAAGCCTTTGTGTGGCCTACATGAGGTCAAAGTTATCTGGACCATTTCGATTACAGTATCCCTGGCAAGCCGGTGCAAAGTTGTGACATCTGCAGACTTTAATTGCAATGTTTGAGCCAAATAACAATACAAATTGTGCATGATTAATTATAGGCTAATAAAGGAGAAAATCAATTTAATGAATATAAATGTATTACTTAATCATGCACCTTTATTTTTCTGATTCAGTTTTGCAGTTATTGGCTACGAAATCTACCTTATTGGTCATTTACATCTATATTTGACACACTTAAAGAACAATGTGCATCAATGCACCGGTACATGTACGTGTACAAGCATGCCCATCAACCATGTGCTCTATGCACGTCCTTGAACCAACTTGCAATACTAGTACATGTATGCTGTGAAACTGAAAGAATAAGTACTGAAACACACTGTAGTCTACACAAATTCCAGGTAATCAGTTGATTCATTTTTAGAGAAATCGTCGTGTGAATATACATGTACCGTACATGTACATGTACAGACATAGAGGCATCAGAGGCAATTGCCTTGGTGGCCCTGGTCTTTGCCCAAATGTCCCCATAGACAAGTTGATTTTCTAATACAAGTGCCATTTACAAATGAGAGATTGCCTTGCCTCTTCAAGAACGAAATTCCTGCCCTGTACAGTACATACATGTATATGTGACCAGCTCTAGAAAAATGAGTAGTAATATCAGTCGCCAGATTCAAGTTATGAGTTTTTGATATGGCTGGATTCTGTACATCAAAAGCTACAACTTGATATACATGTATGAATGACCCCCCCTAGTGCGCTGCGTTCCGGCACATTTTCAGATTCAATAAAAGCACTTTTTTATTCATCAGTATCCATGGTTGTAGTCACAAATTCTGTAAAGATACCGTAAATATCATAGAAGCTATTAAAGGAAAAAAACACAAAATCACATTTCTGAAGAAATTTTGCCCTCTCCAAATAGAACAGGCTATTACATGTTTTGGCACTGCGCGAGTTAATACCCGTTTTTACAGAGCGGGTCACATGTTAGATGTACATGTATACCTGTAGCCTGTACCCTGTGGGCCTCTACTACTAGAACATGCATTCTTAACAGAAACACTGTGCTAGCTACAATGTGCACAAGCGTATCATGAGTACATGTAGTACTGTACATGTACATGAACATGTACACAACTTCCACACTGTTTTGGTACTTTTGGTCATGTACCGGTACATTGGCAATAAATCGCAAGCTGACAGGGTTGCACTACGCAAAGCAATGTCTCATAGTACACTTACCGCGTCAAAAAAAATTGTGTGAAGATTTGATTTTTCCGAAACTTTCCTTGGATATCTACCTGTACATGTACATGTATGTCTTGTATTTCAACAACTTCCAACCCCCCCATCAATGCTTTGCCTTTATTCACGCATAATTCAAGCAAAATGATACACAGAGTTACAACTTACATGTATTTCCTCAGCTGCTTTTCGTGAGGGTTATAAAAAAAAAATTGAATGCATGACTTGTAATGAAGAGATTCCATCAAGCTGCCAATTTTCACATCTTTTGATCTTGTTTGTATACAAATGTATGAAACAACCACCAGCCTCTATATGACCCATGCTACTCTGTAACCATTCGTGGCAAACCACAGTATGGCATATATTCTTCATGTCATGCATGTGGGTGGTATACCCACTAGGGCAGTATTGGAGGAGACAAAGACTTCTAATGCCTTTGGTATGCAGACACCCATGCACTGTATACAGGTATATGC
The DNA here is from genome assembly GCF_054643075.1 of Acanthaster planci. Taxonomy (NCBI): domain Eukaryota; kingdom Metazoa; phylum Echinodermata; class Asteroidea; order Valvatida; family Acanthasteridae; genus Acanthaster; species Acanthaster planci. The sequence goes on from NC_141781.1 coordinate 10,184,129, forward strand.
ATGCTGATCTAATAAATAATGTGACAAAACCTGTGATACACTTACATGTACCACCACTGGGAGAAAGGAATTATGGACCAGTTTGGAGAACAGGTCAAATTGACAAATGATCTAGCTTCATGTACATGTACATACATGTACATGTATACAGTATGTGTACATGTACATGTTCATGCATCTATTCTATTCTATGATATGAAGCTTCATTTTCAGGATTGAATGTCATCATTTACATGTAGTACATAACAGGCCAAGAAATTCCCGTATTTTCCAGTTTATTTCCACATTTTGACAAGTAGAATTTATGTCACTGCATTCGAGCAGAACGGCAAGTTCACATCTGGCCAGCTAGGCTTACATGTAAATAAAGAGCACAAGAATACACAGGTACATGTACTATGTATGTAGATAATATACATGTACATGTACAGTACATGTACAATTTTAACAGGTCCATGTCCATGTACCAGTGCATGTCTACATGTACTACCGAGTAGTACCATGAGTTTCTTGCTTTGTATACCTCCCATTGTTCTCAGAATGCTTCTACCTCATGGTTCATGTGTACATGTAAATGTATGGTACAGCAGCCTCATACCATAATACATGTAAAGTACCGGTAAATCTACATGCACAGAAACATTGTTAGCTGTTGTTTACATTGTTCGAACAGTGGGTACAGGTTGGTACATATGGCAGTACGGTACATGTATGTGAAAAAAAAAAGGACATACATGTACCAGTATAATACATGTACTGTACATGATATATATGATGTACTCTATGTACTTGTACATGTACATACTTGTAAATTTGCGTACAATACACAAGTGACGTTCTACGACTATGCATGCATGAGCACACTACATTTTGTACATATACATGTACCGTAATTTTCGGAAAATAAGGCGCCCGGATTATAAGGCGCAGGACTCAAAAATCTTCAGATTAAGATTCAAAGCTTAGCGTATAAGGCACACTATGCACCATGTATAAGGCACAACATCACGTACGTCGGTAGATCGTTGCAACATGAAAGACTAACGCAACAGCTCGACAAAATCGGCCCTTCCGCACGTAAGGCTAGTTCATGTGTGAAGGGAGCATTGCGAGTTCGGCGAGGCTTATTCGACCGCACTTCTCCAAAAAGGCCCTTTGTAACTTCAAAAAAAGGCTGAAATAACGTTGTGACTCTTGTGCCTGTACGTCAAAGTAAAAATATCGCCAGATGCTCCATTGTTTATTATTAATCAACAAGGCATTTGTGACCTGTACGCTAACCCAGATAAATCTTTTGTCCGCCCATCTCTCCCGCGCACACTCTAGAGGCGAGGGCGGCGGAATGATAAAAATTCCCACGACTAGGTAAATGCAGAAAAAATGTTTCTCCCAGCAAGTGGATTACCAGGAGAACGTTATAAGGTACTAAAAAATCACAAAAATGGTTGCATAAAGAAGGACAAAATTCTTATAGATGTGGCAGACGTGAAAGTTTCACAAGCAATAAACACAACAGACGACAGGAAGAACGATCTGACGCACCACAGCGATTTGCGTGGTGTTTGACAGATACTTACGGTCCACGGTTCCGGTTGTGTGACTGGTAGTTGGTTGCCTGCTACATGTACTACTAGTGTCAAATCCAAAGATCGTATAGCGCAGAAGGCTATTCGATCTTGGCCCTATACGATCTTTGGTCAGATCTATGGCTTTGCACGGTCACCAATGAAAAGAGCTTTCAGCTGCCTGACCGCCGGCTGTGCGTGGTATTGAACATGACTACCGCATCTTTCACGGTAAGGTCATGAAGGTTGTGCCCCGATTCTTTCAGGCCGGTTCCACCTTTCTGTTTTGATCTAGGCCTACGATGTTTCCAGGGAACGAGCGATTTTTCATTCCCAAAGGATGCAAACTTTGTCAAAAACAGATTAGTGTTTCTACACATGAATCTCAAGTTTATTCTGCAAAGCTCAGCATAAAAGCTGCCCGGATTACAAGCCGCTCCGACCATTTTCACGGGCAAAATCAACGTATAAGCCGCGCCTTATATTCCGAAAATTACCGTACATACATGTAGATGTGCACAATGTACAATGTACATGTACCCACATGTATATGTGCACACATCATGTACATGTAAGCCCTAGTAAAGGTAACTGGGCATACCATACTCTATGTACATGTACACATGCACATGTATCAGTACATGTACATGTACATGTACGCACACTGTACTGCATGCATGTACATGTACAGTGTATGTCAATAATACTCCCGATGGGAATTTGGGAAAAACACAATTGTCTTGTACATGTACATGTACTAGTATGTTACATGTACAGTAGGCACACTCCTATCAAGGTCCAGCAAATTTTGTTAACTGATTATTAGATGCTTTCAGGCACATCCATGGTTTGTGGTTTACTATCAGTTCAAACAACATGGATCCAAGTCAGGTCTTAATTTGCTCATACCTGTAATCTGGTTAGGCCTCGGCAAGCTCTCTGGCCTTATATGGGCATGCAACCCTGTATAAACCAGTAAACCACATACTGAGAATGGATTGATTTGATACCTGTGAACTGACAAATTCCAAAATACATATCGCACAAGCTCCATGACTAGAACAGGTACATGTACCTGGTACCGGTACTTCAACTAACCATACGATCGAGAGACCAAAAAATGGAATTTATTTTTTCTTTTGGGGATGCAAAAGTTTTAAAACTTATAATTCATGTGCATGTACCGGGGGTATCAGCAAAAAAGTCTATGCAGATGAACACAGTTTCTTAGTACTTTGCTGTTAATAAATTAAAAGACAGGCTTTGTTTTACATGTGATACTATCCTCAGCAAAAAGAACATGTTCGCAAAGTCAATTCACCCACACAATGTCCACATGCAGTGCTGAATACCGGTACTATTTTTTTTCCTTGAATACATTTGTGTGTTTATTACAACTCAGTCAAAATGACTTCAGTCATGAAAATATGTAATATGCTTTGATATTTCTGCACCACCAACATTCACACATACAGTGTGATTCACAACCCCATATAAAAGTACATGTACGTACATGTAGCTACTATTTGTGAATGGTTCTAAACATGTACGTGTACATGTAGGCCTACATGAAATTGAAAACAAGTTTTTTCCTACTCCCGGGTAGCCTAAGTGTGTGCATGTGTATGTACACGTACAAGTACATGTACACCAGTATATCACTGAAAGCATGGACCCAACAACACACAAAGGGAAAAAAGGCAAATGAATCGCCCATTTCCTTGTTGACTCATGTCAACAAACCCAGTGAGTCACAATGTCAACAAAGCTAAAACAAGTTTCTGCAAACTACATGTATTCCAAACAGGACAACAGTACAGTACATGTACATGCAGCTATTGGATAATGTGAGCGTTAACACTCCTGCTCTCACAAAGAGTGAAAGACAAAGTGTTGGCCTATGTGTACATGTACCGGTATACCTTAACCAGAGGAAAAGGGCCACATACCGGTATATGTACAATTTTCCTGATCTTTTTCTACACATTATTAGAGCCAATGATTTCCCAAGTTCGGGGAAAATGGACGGAATTCGCAGAATTAACACTTGGAAAAGGAATCCACTGCTAGGCTTGAAATGGAACTTGCAAAATTCCCCACTAAGAATGGCTTAAGAAGTAAAGAAAACTTTCTGCAAAGTACTATAAATAAATGCCTACCCAACCCTTTTAAAATGCTTGCAGCGGCGGCCACCACAGCGCAGAGGCGCAGTACAGTACACATTGGCTGTTCACTCCTGCACCATACTAGCAATGAAATCGAGGTGCATACAATGTACTCATACACTTATTGCGCACATGAGGAATTCAGTCTGTGAATCCACATAGACGCCTTGAGACAAGGCTAGTATGGCATGGCAAAATGATCAAACCACTGCAGCAAAATGGAAGACTAATTACATATTTCTTTAATTAAATGAAACCTACGAATAGTAAGCTTGGTGTACAGGTACCACAGCTGAATGGGTCCTCGGAAGTGTTCGATGAAGAGCAAGTTTTCAGTCACAAACATGCATTTTAAGGCTCGGATTTAGTGTTAACTTTCTGAATTTTGTCGCACCACTGCCAAATAAAATGGCGGAATGATGTCCAACATTAATGTACATGTATTGTGATCAATGACTGTTGCATGCAAAACCTTCCAGTACTGTATGACTTCACTGTACTATGTACATGTACAAATTTAAAGGGGATGGACCATGTAGGGTTAAATTGACATTACATGTACATGTATATGATACCGGTAGTTTTCAACTGTTTTATATACAATGAAGTACATGTACATGTAGATTAGCCCCTCTTCTACCAGTGTGTCACTAAATCAGAAAAAAATTGGCATTTTTCTGCATGCTTTTTTCAGTCTCCGCCTGGGCTCTTCCCAAAAAATTATCAAAATCGGTCTATTAGGGCAGCAGACAAATCTTGGCAAAAATGTGATGTCATAGAACAGACTCGACTTTCCAGACCAGAATGCATAGTTCCAGCAAGACTCTAGCGCATAGTTGGACACATACATGTCACTCGTAAGTGTCAAAACCTTTTGGGGGAGGAGTATGGTTATGTATACATGTAGTTTAAAACTTGCTCTCCTTTTTCATGCTACTAGTATAACTAAGGTATGAAACGGAATTTAATTTCTGAGGTGGAATTCCGAATTTGGCAAAATGGAAAAAAAAGTTTTTGAAACGGAAAATCATTGGCTCTTCAGGTATATAATCCTCTCTTATTTCCAAAATACAGTACCCTTGCACCCTTGATGTTTTTTGAGTTGAATTAAGAGAAAATCTTCAATTCAGGTAACACAATTTATGTGTTAAAGAAAAGTGCATGCTGTTGTACTTCAGTTCCTATTGTACTGAGTACATGTATTGGTACCGAACGGTACATGTACGGTTCTGCAGTTCGCTACCTAGGGTAGTATAGAAGTACATGCACCGTGCCCCACCCCTCCTCTGTAAATGTGCATGAACATGAATACATTACCAGATGATTTGTGGTTACTGCAACCAATGGAATAATTAAATTCATTACATGTACATGTGCAGTAGGCTTACGTACGTATACGGTACAATGTACATTTATACCGCTAACGGATATATGAACATGTGCAACAGCCTGTGTAAGTCTGTGTACAATGTACATGTACATTGACACACAGCACAATTCCTCAAAATTCACTCAGCAATTTGATGCCTGAAATTTAATTTGGGTGATAAAGGCTACTCATTATCAAACGTTTACATGTATCTAAACAAAAATGGTACGACTTGTTTTCCTAGTAACAAACATGAAAACGAAAACACTGGGTTCAGAGGTCACTGTATCAGCTGTTCCTATGCACGTACACGTAAATGTACATACATGACAATGAACAGGTATTGGCTGTTCACTGTATGGAGTAACAAGACAAGATTGAGACCAACAATGCAACAAAGAAGCAGAGAAACACATCTTTTACTTTGCACAAAGTTTCAAAAGTGCACAAATGCCTTTGGAGTTGCTATGGCAACCCTACATGTAGGTACTCGGCAAGTACATGTACGTGTACGTAAACGATGTAACTTCAACACACATGTAGTGTAGATTCAACCATGATTTCCAAATTTTGAAGGGTTGGGCATCTGACAACACAAGTGGCTAAACCTCACCTTCACTGTAACTCTCCACTTTGGTACATGTATTTCAAAAATCCAAGGTCTTCAAGGGACAAAGCACCTGCTTGAATCAGCATATGACTGGGCTTATACATGTACATGTAGGACAGACTATTGCACGCACATGCAGCTGTTCATGGATAACCTTGTACTGGGCATGGGCTCTTGGAATACTGAACTGGCTCATTATTGTAATTCCTCATTAACCCTAAACGAATATGAAGCTGCCCCCCCCATACTTTTTCTAAGATCATCACAGCTAAGTTTTTCCTGTGCCGTTTCGAAAAGTAGTTTTCCAAAAATGTCTAGTTATTTTCACGCTGATTTGTAAAACATCCAGTTTTCCAAGACAAGTGAGCTCAAAGTGTGCAAATGACTAACAACAAAAACAAAGCATATCAGACTTACATGTAACTCCATTGGTCTTCATTGGTATACCGGTATCAGGTGCAAGACAGCCGAGCTCTTAAGATGTAAAAAAAAAACTCCTAGCTCTTTTAGGGTATAGCCATTCAATTTCAGTCAAATAGAGATTGTACATGTACACATCAGGTACCGGTATACCGGTATGTGACAAGAGTAAACTACCGGTAGCATACATGTACGAGTATTACTTTTATTTGTCAGCCGCCAAGTAATCAACTGTACATGTATCTCGGCGGCAAAGCTTAGTCAGATCATGGTCAGCTACATGTACCCAACACCTACATATAAACAGCAATGAAATATTAATAAGGTATTTATGACAAAAATCACAGAGGAATGCATAGCTTTCTCACTTTAGTGTGAGGAAGTGTATAATGCTGCAGTGAAAGTACATACATGTACACATACATGTGCATGCATCACAATTTCATTAAAAAAAATATATTTTGCAGCAAACCTCAAGTAAACCATTCATGCATAATGGCCAGTATGACTAATGAATGATGCAATGTAGAGTGGTCCCCCCTCCCGGGGCCCCGCATCAAACACTTGTGATTCAAGCGCGGCTGGACAGTCGGTTCCAAGCGTAAATGAGCCATCTCAATTGCATCATCATCCCCACAAAAAGTCCTGCACTACTAAAGCACTCTCTCCTTGGCTGGTATTGTCCCCCCCTTGTCCTCAAGCCAGTGGCTGACATACAGTAGCAGCCGGCTGGTGTGATTCAGGCTGTGCCGTTCCAAGCTTCTTGTAGTTCATCGACACCGGTAGATGAAGTTGACTGCCCCAGACATTCACGTTGCCTTTGATTCTGAAATCTTGACCCAATTCTAATGGCACTGTGCCAAGAACTCATCGGATCCCATTGAAAGGCCTGCTCATGCTCCATTCTAAGCTGAAAATAGTAGGCATCCAGTTACATTTTTCTTCATTTTATCGCCCAAAACGTTCTTCAAAATTCTGGAACACCCTTCCTGAAAATAGCACAAATTTTCATGCTTCAGTTGGCAATAAATATTTCAAAAATTTTGTTGTGTCCAAAAACACGTTGAAAATAATTCCAGGTTTCTTTAATCAGGCAGAAAAGCTCAAGTCTTTCCATAGAGGAATCCCAATTCGATGCTTTTAGCATCGATCTGCATATTTCTGCGTTCGAAAATGAGGCTGTATGTGTCAGCTTCAATTCTGTCTTAATACGTTCAGACGATTGAAAGCAACGAGTCAAGTCACAAAATTCATAAAGGTATGTTAAATTCAGACTTTTCAGGCTGCAAATTTAGGTGGAAAAGTCTTTCAGGATGACTCGACATGTAAAATCAAAAGAAAGCATTGGGCAATTTACCGCGAACTAACGTACCTGCTATGGTCGTGTATCTGCACTGGGAGTGGGCGTGGTTGGAACTGAAGTGGTGTCACACTTATGAACTGGATACTGCATGTACTGTGTCGACTCCGCGGGCACGCGCGATGAAGTTCAACACAGAGAGCCTCGGTTTCGATGCAGATATGCGCAGACAGCACTAACGTGAAATTCCCTTTATACGGTTTCAGATTTGACTAATGATCAAGCTTTCACAGTTACACTGTGGCAGTACAATGGGGCACAGAAACCCCTAAACAAACCCAACCCGACAGAGCATCATACCAAAAACTGACCTTTCATTTTTGAAAATCTGAAATACGAACTCAAACAACTCAGTGCACCCGTATGCAAATGAAGATACGCAAACATGTGCACACAAAGACACTGCTACACCCAGACTTGTACAATAATGCTGGATGTCCCAGTTAAAGATTGTACACAATACACATGTATAAATCTTTTTATGCATCTTGAGATAATTTTTCCACAAGGTTACACGAAGAGCACAAAGATAACATTGTGTGTGCTTCTTAGGGTACAAATGTTGTTCCAATGAGGAAAAAATAGAGAATGTGATAGGGCGACCCAATGTACCATACTGTAAAACTAAAATTCCATACGTGGGCTACACAAAGATTCGGGAGACTTGCCGCATGACCTTTTACTTTCAGGCTCTATTAAAAACATGTACATGTATGTTGCCAGCTCTCCAAAATACATGTACGGTATTATATACCGGTACATGTACATTGTACATGTACATGTACGTACCCATGCTTATAAACCAAAATTTTAAAACCAAAATTAACTTTAAAATTTCTCATCACACAAACTGAGCAGGGTGTTTTGGGAGTACAGGTGGGAGGGGGAAATGTAAATGTGTGCCATAAGCTCTTTCCTAAGACGTGCAATATGATATCCACATAATCTGACTCTTCCATTCTGAAAGCATGCATTGATTATTTTCCCCACCTCAATCCACTGAAATATGATCTGGTTCTGGAGATGATTCAGCAGTATTTAGAATTTTAAATGTATGTACAGAATGTATACGCCAATGATGTACAGTGTTCTAATGTGCATGTACATGTACATGTGCCTTAAGTTGTACCAGTGGACCTTTCTTTGCATTTTAACTGCTAAGATTGCAAATTCAGAAGTAAAAACAAACGACAAACGTTCAGTCGTGAGTCAACATGTACATGTATGTTCTCTTCCTTCCTTTCTCAATCTGATTGCCAGGCTGATTTACCAGCCAACTAAAAGTTGCTGCATGAATGAATCTAACAATCCCCCCCCACACACACACCCACACAGATCAAATACATACATGTATAATGTACTGTACATGTACTTGCATGCAGGGAGGAGACAAGGAGAGAAGGAAACAGTGCTGCCATCCACCACTCACTACAGTACCTACTCTTTCCTGATCCAACATGTACAACACTTGACTGTTGTTTTATTAATGGAGTTGTTTCACCATGCTTGATTTACTGGTACAATTCATGTTACGCGTATTTGACCCAGCATCTAAAAGAGTGCAAGAATTGCACTGTCAGGTAAAGAAGTGAAAGGACGTGCTGCTCTGCACATGCACCAGCACATATTGCTCCTTGTGTTTGCACCACACAATGTTCTTGCTCAACATCAAATCATCACATGAAATAGCATTGTCAGCCATACGTGATTTGTCCAGACATGACTGTGCATGTACCGCTACATTGTAGTCAAACTGAACAGACTGTTCAGTACATACATGTACATGTACATGTACAATGTAAAGTACATACTGTACATTGTACATGTAAATACATGCATGTACATGTATACATGCACATGCAGTGTGTACTGGACTAGTATACATATTATGTACATGTACATACCGGTACATGTACCAGTACGGTATGAGCCCTGTGTGTCCTTTCTCTTTGGTAAAACCTATTCCTCAATGGTACACTGTACATGTAAAACCAATGCTCACATTGGTGTCACAGTTTGGAACCCATTATGTATTGAGTGTACATGTACCTGTATATACAATGTACACATACATGTACATGTACAATGTGCATTTTGGACCAAGGTATCGGTACTCGTACCAGGTACCCTGTGGGTGTATGCACTTCATCTGTGAATTCTAAACAACCAGTACATGTAAGCAAGGTGTCTTGTATCATGGTGATTTCTAGCCCGGATGGACTCCCTGACCGTACGACGTAATGAAAAGGAAGAATGGTGTCCAACCTGGGCTACGGTAGGTGTCTTCCTTCCTCCATGCTTGTATCGGTACTTGTAATATGAATGCGGTCAGCAGAGTTCTGTACACAAAACTACCTGATCATTTGGGAAGAATTGTTTGGATTTCTCTTTACGGTATTTTCTTCAAAAATATTTTCTTAAGATGCCCAGCAAAACCTTGAGTCTGTATTAAACAAGCTGTTGCTGTCATTCCTATATTGTACTCCTACAGGTGTACGTAAAATATTGGATTTACTAGCACCAGTTAATTTTGTAGCTTACTCAAAAAGTTTCACTGTTTTGGTGCAGTTGTGTCCTCATGCTGTATTACCCAAACAACAAATTATGAGTTCTATCACTGTGAAAATTTCTTCAAAGGTAACTATATGTACATGCACATATACCGGTTTTAGTGCATGAACCGAAGTTGTGCCAGCATTGGGCAAATGTAATAAGACGGTACAGGAAAATGTGAACATGGATGCCACTGGCAAGCTGAAGAGAGCAGAAATTGAAACTGGACTGTTTCAAAATCTATCAACTTCTCCGCACATCCAGAACATCGCACTGAGTGCTAAATATGTGTATGTACGGTACACCACAATATTCCATTTTTCTGGGTTCTGATTAGTGAAGTTGAACGGCTCCAGTTCACTGGACACAAGGGCAAGATAAAAATCATTGGGCCAAATATCTCAAATCTGCATGTGTGCTACTGGTACATGTACATTTACATGTACTGTACATGTACATTTGATAAGTACATGTACGAGTAGCCTACTAAAGGCCAAGAAAAAGTTACCAGTGAGTGACCCTTCAATTTGGGGGAAATGTGAGATTAGAACAAAAAGAGAGAAAAAAAATTGTGTTCAGCTGACTTACATGTATTTAATGTGCACAAATACACGTACATGTACCTGGACATGTACCTGGACTTCATTTTACTTGAAACAAAAGCCACTCAACCTTTGCTGTTATCTTATTTACATGTAGCTGTACCGTAGCTGCATACAGAATCAGTAGAAACACTGGGGAGGGGGTGGGGGCTTAATAAAGTAAAAAGAAACATAGATCAATATCAAGAGGAGGCACATGGACATGTATACAACATCAGTGCTGGGGGCAATAAACGACTTTCTGTTACCATGCATGACTAGCTCTAACATCTGTAGACATTCGTGTACTGTGTACATGTACATACCGGTATGTATACACTGTAAAACAGTATTCGCCGACATTATATAACCTAACCCTACTGCATGGATTTTTTTAGTGGTCCCTACAAGAGGGTCGTTCAAAAAAACTGAGCCCAATTTCACGGAGCTGCTTACCGCAGAATTCTGCACTTCCAGTCTGCATTCTGCGCTAACCGCACGACATGTAGCAGAAAAATTCTGCTCTAACCCATTAAGCACAGAATCCTTAGTTGAGGGATGTACGCATATACACAAACCACAATTCCTCGCTAACCCGCGAAATGCATGTACGTTCACCGTGAGCACAGAATTGTCTGCTACGGTAAGCACCGATTTTTCACTTGCGATAAGCAGCACCATGAAATTGGGCACTGAACAGTAGGCAAAAAAAATTGTTTGTTCATGGCTCGGCTGAACAAAAATCTTTTAAAAATGAAACGTGTATAAAATTTTCAACTGCTATTGGATCTTATTACACATGTTTGAATTACAGATGTAGCCATTATTACTGAATAATCACAGCATAATACAGTACAGTACATGAGCATATTGATGCATTAGCTTACACGTTGTCTTACATTGTTTACATGTATCTCACTGTTGCCTTTTTGTAATTATTGTACATGTAAGACTGTGCTATAATTCAGCCCTTGGGCTGGTTTTTGCCAGTTTTTTAATAAACCAGTCATAATAACAATAATAATAATAACGTAAGCCTTCCTGTATCAGGATATCACCAAGATCAAACTGAATGATGCCTTCATTTAACAGCACCAGTAAGATTTTTCAAACTGCAATGATATCAAAAGGAAGATCTTTGTCCGAAAAATCTCTTTTTGAGCATGGGTAATTCTGAATTTAATTACTGCACGCATCTGATGACATACATGTACATTGTACATGTAAAAATCAAGTGATTTCCTGAATTGATGGGAGAAGCTACTAGTACGTGTACATGTACCATATGAATACAGTAGAAGACCATATCCTCTCTAAAATCCCTTAAAATAAAAGCAGAACCTTTGTTTTTTATAATTTTAATGAAACTTGAAAATTGGGGCGGTTGGACTAAGTAGAATGATTACGGCTTTGAAATACTGATTACAGTACAGACCACTTTTTACTGCATGTGCACGTTTTGCCTTGACAGGTTTTTTTTACTACCATGCATCAATTATTGATATTAAGCAAAGATTACATCTTGGAAGGATACCATGTGCTATCAATCCACTTCCATAATATCATGCATGATACATGTACATGCATGCATGTGTACGTGTAACTATAACGTACGGTACGTGTTGCTCGTGCAGAAGTGGGTCACAATTGCCAGTCCCAAGTCAATAGATAGAGAAAAGCCCTCAACTTTTGAGTTGTGAATCTAGCTAACCAACTGAAATTTTGTTTACTACTGCAATTACAATTGCAAATTTTGTGTACATACATGTACATTTCGCTGCTGTTGCATTTATTTATTTTTTTTAAATGCAAACACTGAACTGAATCTGATCAATATACATGTAGTAACTACATATAAATTCACTCTTCGTGATCAAGCGATTGCATGGCCGAGTGGTTAATTAAGGCATGCAGTACAAGATCTGTCCCCTGAGATGAAATGAGGGCCCACGTTTGAGAACCATTGTGAGTGTTCTTATTAATTTTTTATTATTTAGATTTTAAGTCACCAAAACAGCTACTGCAAAGTTCAACACCTGTAGCAAAGCAAAAGCAGAAGTACATGTACTGGTGTACACGTATATGGACCAAGAACCAGCCACATACATGTGCATCCACTGCTCTGTTTTGTCCTTTTTTCCCTATCAGATGGGGAACGAGCTGTGTTCATACAGTACATGTACATGTACATACAGTACAGTACCGGTATTACATGTACACACTGTATATGAACACGTATGTACTTTTCTTTTTCAACAGGTTCAACTCCCAGTGTCAGGTAATCAAAACTGTAAATCAAGACAGGAACAACCGAGCGATCAAAAAGAAACTTACGGTCCTAACATCATGAAATGAACATATTAACATACAGTATGAACACGTGCACGTGTATGCAGTTTATACTCTATGCAAGGAGACAAGGAACTCTGTGATAAATAACAGATTTGAAAATATTTGAAAAGTATTACTGAGTACGAAATGGTCATCTGGAAAGAGTTCTATACCAAGACATCACCTGACACCATAGGGCAGGCCCTGGCCTATGCAACCCCCCCCCTTTTCTTTTTCAACTTTGGAAACATGCCTCCCCCCACTTTTTGCAGGGCTTATAATGGGGTGGGGCTTAATGGATTGGCCTTTTAACCTTTAACCCTCCTCAGTCCTCCAAAATCTTTTGGGCCGTTTTGGAGGATTGAGAGAGAATCCAATTTGTTCCCCACCCAAATTGGAGGATTCTCAAGGACTGAGGAGGTTCCCTAGCAAAACAAGCCTAGGGGATTAGGGTTAATGACTGATACCTGATCATCTCACAACTGCCCCTCCTCCTTTGAAAATTGTTCCGCCGCTGCTACTTGTAACAATGAACATAATGATTACTGAGACTGGTCTGAAAACTTCCAGGTGTTCTCTAAGTGGGCCTACAGGGACATGTCGGCCTAAATGATTCATTATTTTCCCAACTTCGTCTGACTAATTGGGACACATTACCACTTTCTGATGGATGAAAATTACTGCAGAGAAAATGAGTGGGGGACTGTGAATTTGGGGACCCTGTTCCTATAACAGAAGGGAGACCTGCATTTTGACTTTTGGATTCCCCTCGGGAGATGACTATGACATCATGCTCAATAACTGTAGGGTTGATGTTGTGAAAACAGGGCAGGGTTTTGAATTTTGAGGGAAATTATGAGGGGAAACTATGGGTGTTAACACATGACACATGGTGGAGTCAAATTTGTATGGCTGGTTTATCAGTTGGAAAGTCATGTTTTCTCACAATTTGCAACGTGAAATTTCAAAAAAAATTGTCAGGGCAGTTCAGACAGTGCTGCCTTAAGTTTCTGGGGGGAATGACCAGTTTTGCACCGATTAAAATGACAAAAACTTGGGGGGGTCATCAAATTCACGATCCCCAATGAGTAACGTTCATACATGCACATGGAATTCTTCCCAATCATCTCTCCCTACCACACCAGCACACTCCTAGGGTCTTACTAATTACCGTCAACACACCATCAACACACTATAGTAACGTCAACTCAGCATCAACTTCCCAAATATACAAGTTCAATCTACAAACTGTACAAAAGAGGCATGGAAGCATAATACTTGGGCTGAAAGAGACTCTCCAAAAGTTGGAGGTCACAAATCAATTTACAAAATGGAGTGTTGTTTTTACACGAAAGAAATGATCCCTAGCAACGTACATGTAGCTGTCTGCCACCATCTTGCCTCCTTATGAGGAGCTTAGACTGTACCATTTGGTGTGGATATGCTGTAAATTAAATACTTTAAAAGAGAGTAAAAATCAATCATAGATTTTATTTATTTCAACATCACAGATTTTATTCAACACAGTTATTGTTAAAATACAGAGGGGACAATTATTCAATCTAATGAAAAATATAGAACTTTAACGGAAAAAGCATTGTTTCTTTATCACATAATATCAACACCCCTCTGGCATAATGCTGCGGTCCCAGTTGTCCCAGAGGCAACATGGCTGCTGACTTCTGAACGCTGGTTCAAAGGAGGCGATTAGGCCAAATCAAAACCTGTGGAGGTTTAGCCAAAATATCTTTTCGGCAAACATTTTACAGTCGAGTACTGCTTCTTTTGATTTTTAATGTGTTTTGGAAGTGTTGACACTGTGTGGACGGTCTGCTGACGGTCCCTTGCATGTTGACGGTGTGTTGACAGTAATTAATATGAAAGCACTCCTATGTACTGTGATGACCGTTTCAGTGCAATTACATGTAGGCTACAATCCTGGACAAAATAGTTGGAACACCTTGTGGAAAGGGCGGTGAAAAGATCCCCCTCTCCTCCATTCAATGTTGCGGTCATTTATTGGACCAAGATTAAGCCCAGCTTACCCGATGAGAAACAACATTGACAGGGGGCGAGGGGGAGGCCTGTTCCAACAAGATTTGTCCAGGATTGTAGCCTTAGTGGATTTTTGAGTACAATATACCGGTAGGCTTAAGCTAGTCCGAGTAACTTTGACCCTTAAAATCGCCTTTTTAAACATTTGGACATAGTCAGGCCCATTTCCAAATCATGGCAAATGTTAAAAAAGGTGATTTGTTCGATCCAAGCTACTCGGACTAGGCCTAAGCCTGAAATTAAAGACCATCGTTACTGACATTGACACCACTGTCATGTGGACATGAAATAGGAAAAATTTTCCTCAACCACAAACACATGCAAATCGAACTAGGCCTAGCATTAAATGTGTTTAAAATACCTTAAAATAACCCCCTTCGTAGAGCGTTTCCGGTGGTCCAAAGATCGCCACTTCCCACTCGAAGAGATTCGCCTCATTTGGAAGAGTTACTTTGAAACCTTCCACGGGTTCATCGTTAATTTTCCTCAGTTCTAAACTCAGCGCCCGCAAGGCAGCAGACGGTGGTGTTGTGGCCATCTCCACCGTCTTGAAGATTTTTTGCCTACCGTTTTTCAACACAAAAAAAGGTCCAATTGGATACTTTCGTGATACCAGAAAATTCAGCTTCAGTTTCTTGTGTGTACGTACAATGTACTGTATGCCGTGCACTACTGTATCTATGGACTGCTAGCTGTTACTGACTGTACAGTGCACTGATGATCAGAGTGCCCGTGTGTATGTTGTTGCAATGGCGAAAGTAGGTATGACGTCATAGAAAGGATGTCCGGAAATGACCGATCAAGGCCGAAAACCTTATCGGACAGAGCACGAGGGCCCCGAATGCACGCTTAACGAAAAAAATTTAATGCTTAAAAGCAGATGCAGGATACAAGGACAATTAAACGTCAAAAGTAGAGAAGCACTTCAAACCAGCGGCAAAAATAGGGGCTTTTTGACGCCATGCATTTACAATCTTATCAAGGCTCGACAAGCTATATGGCAGATAGCCAAGGTAGCTCTCAGGTCTCACGAGGCTTACTCCCATGATCGAGGCTAACGTTTCTACTACTTTTTTCTAGCCCGAATTTGGACAATTCGCAACACCGTCTTCTCCCCCCCCTTTTTTTTGAGCCTAGTCTTAGCCAAGCCACTGTCGCACCTGTGGGAGACAAAGAGAGGGCCATCCCCCGTCCCCAAAATACACTTGTTAATTTATGCCACAGAGAGAATACAAGATAACTCACAAATTCTGCGAAAGTGTATGCACTGCTTGTTAAAGTGATATTTAGTGCTTTGATTTTCATGAAAAGTGCTAAGATTATCAAAAATAAATGATTTCTGATCAAGTGCCTTGAAGTTTGTGCTTTCACCATCAAGTTTGCAATAAATTCTAAATTGGGATCGAAAACCTGATTGCACTGTGTCTAGTGTAGGCCCCCGTAGTGAAGGTTTATTGACTGCCGATCTATGAACTATTGAGGTCGCTATTATTGAAATCCAAAGGAAAAAAGTAATCGAGGACACGGTCGTTTGTGTAACAAACGTAACAAATCAGTTGTGTGTGTAAAGGTCGTTGATGACCAATCGATATACCGCAGCATTGGACAAGGTTTCCCTAGATTATGTTCAGTAGGAAAAATCCATCAGAAAATACAACTGAAAGTTTTAAACACATCTGCAATATTTCGAAAAACCTGCTAAACAGTGCTTTCAAAATTTGTTACACATGTTCACAATACAGCAGAACCAAACTGTGCACAGTATTCACCGAAACACAATTATACAAATTTTATAGCTCCATGATGTGCCTCACTAGAAGGAAGGTCCTTCTAAGTCTCTATTACTGATGATATTGTTTTTTGTACTTCCTTTTTTAGATGCGGTTTCATCATTACTGCTGCGTTCGTGTCCCGGGAGCTTGCCGCGGGTGAAGGATATATAACCCCTCCCCTTGAATTAAATAAGGAGTTTCGTTTTCCATTTGACTGTTACCTTTTGTTATGTTTTGATTTGGCAAAGCGTTTGTCGTTATCTGTAAATGTTCATGTTGTCATGTTTGTGCTAGAAAAGAAATTAAGTAATACGATTTTTTCTGTATTTTTAAACAAACCTATCACGAGTTGTGGGTTTTTATTCAAGTTATGAACAGAAAATGGTTTCTTGTTCGTTTTGTGGCAAATGCATTTTTAAAATGAATACTCTAATTCCAAACGTTTTCCTTTTTTCCAAAAACTGACTATAAAACCGTAAACGTTCATTGTTTCTTTGTTTCTTTCATTTCTTATCAGATGTGTTGTCAAAAGAGTAATTGGTATAGTTTCGCTTTTCCATTTTCTCTTTACAAATTCTAAAACTGTAATTGGTACAGGGCTCTTCTCTACCTTTTCCTTTCATAAACATGGGGGAAATAAACGAAAAACTGAACAGGCACGTGATAACATTAATTTATCATCCCAAAAATGGGTTACACAATCCCACTGCACTGACAGGCTCTTGTATTGATTCAATAAATACTATTTTAAGTTCAATTCTACAAAAGAATATTTAGGACATGGCATTAAAAAAATTTGGGCCGAATATTTCGCAAAGGACATTACTATTTCGCCTGGGCAGCAGTGCCTTAAAACCTGGGCACATTTTGCAGGGGGCCAGGGCGTTATTTGCTTTTAAAAAGTGGGGGGGCATAGAACTAATGCGAGCGTGAAGCGCAAAACTCTAGCAACTCTAACACGTAATAATGGTCCAAGGAAATTTGGAGTCTGAAGTGATGTTTTGTGGTACAACCTGAGGCAATGTCACACCTCTTCAACTATTTTTTAAAGCACATGCTCTGATCTTACAGGCTTGCAGGGCTTTTTCATTTTCCAAACAATTTTTATTTTATCATAATAATGAATCGACTGTCGGCCTATTTACCTAAGATTTATTGTTGTGACGCCGCGCCCCTCCGTCGAAGGCGAGGGCGCCCTCCTTCTCGCGGCGCGTCGAACGGCACGCTGGAGAGTCCCTGAGCGGCTAGGGACGAGTCCGTTGGGGGACCGAAGTATAGCGTCCCCCAAGAAAGTTGGTCTTCGTCGAGATGATGGCTAATCTGATTGGTCGAAACTTAGTGACGTAACCTGGACAGATCTGACTTGAAATAAACTTCGCCTGGACGCCTGACTTATATACAACAATTAACAAGCGGCTGGTTTTTTCATCAACACAGTCAACAAATATACCAGCAGAGAGCGCAATTGACGGGGAGACTGTGATTATACGTGACCGGACTACACCCAGAAATTGGTCGACCCAATGCGCGTTTGGAAAGGGTCGACAAATTTCGCGCATTATGATTGGCCAAGGCATTGCAAACTCTTGGTGGCGCACTATTGCGAATCGCCCGTATTAAGTGTGGGTATCCAGTGCCGAATCAGGGACTTTAGCAAGTCTACGGGGCTTAATTGTCACGGCTGCACTACACGCAACTCACGTCACGAGATAGCAATCCGCCCTTGCATCGACCGCAAGCTCCTATCAGGAACTATATATGTAACGCACCACCAATTAGCCCCTCAACCTACCGAGCCCCTCAACGACGCACAAACCACTTGGGACTTAAGCACAGTCACACCAGGCTAGGTGACTTTCCCCTTGCATAGAATTCTTCACCTCTGGATCCGCCCTTGATCAGGACGACTACACCTTTCCATCCTGCCCGCGCTTTGTATAGCCTTCGTGCTGCTGTGGCCACGCCCGCGTACGCTCTCACGTGACCAAGCATTGACTTTCGCTGCCCTATCGCACTAGCACTACACACAAGGCGCAGCCTATGCACTGCGCTCGCTTAACACACAGCTATGCGCGCCTAACATCTGCCTCTATTATACTGGGCAGAGCGACATCTATGACTTCCACAGACATAAATATTTATGTCTATGATAATTTCGCACCGCGCCTAGTGATTAGCGCCCTCTGTCACGTCACTTTATTTAGTTTCATGAAAACGTTTAGGGGACAAATAGCCCCCTTCCCCCGTCCCCCACCAATAGGGGCAATTCACAATCGTGCGCCTCCAAGAGTATGCAGGGCGTTGACCAATCACAACGCACGAAATTTGTCGACCATTTCCAAATACGTATTGGGTCGACAGATTTCGCGCATTGTGATTTGCCAACGCGTTGCAAACTCGAACGGGCTTTCAGCAGATTTTTTTTCCTTTCTCTAATTTCTTATGTGAGGGGGTGTACGTGGGGTGTACATTTTCACATAGTCTGCGCCCCCCCCCCGACAATCATACCAGCAGGAGACAGATTTACCGTCTACACCGCCGGGCGAAATAGTACTAGTAAACTGATAAATTAATGAAAATATGCCCGGCAAAAGTTTTTAGCACCTGGGTGTGATACTGAACCACCCAATCAAAATACTATTAATTCCTAACGGGCGAATTACTCATGCACTTGGACGAAACATGGTCCGGGCGAATGGGCAATAATGTGGGGATTATGTCCTAAAGATGCTTCCGTACAAAGATCGTAGATGCACATGTGCAGCGCCGCAAAGCGGCGCTATATACCTAGTTGTATACATGTACATGTACGTCGTGAGTGAAAAATCATCGCACCACAAGTTATGCCATGTTTGCCGCATGCTGTCGCTCTACATGCCTTACGCAGTGTTCAAATCATGGTGTTGGATTCTACCTCCATGGTCCGATGAATTGACGCCTGGCCTTCGTTTTTCGTGTATAATTTTTGATCTTTTGTGAGTCCGGCATGGGCAAGCTCAATGTTACAATGCTGCGGTACCTGTCTCGGGAAGATTTCCGCGTGCTGACCGCCGTAAGTTGGATTAGCCTACAGTTACTTACATGACTGAGTTTAGTAAGATGTTTCTACATGCTGATGCATGAATTGATGTGCAGCATGTAGTGTACATGTAATGTATGTGGGTAGGCCCTGTACCCCAAGAACTATGGGTTCTGACAGTTCTGGGGTCAGTGCACAAAACTATGAGACTTGTTTGAAAAAACGTTTTCTTAGAAAGTGCTTTGGAATTTCCTCAGCTAGGCCTAAAATTTTATTTTTAGGACATGTTATCACTTTCTGATGGCAGTTGTAACATTGTAAGGGAAAATTTGTGTTGTCCATATATATATACATGTAGTAATACGGTATGGAACTCTTTCACTAGGACCTAGTTTTCCCCCTCCCCCGAACTGTGGGGTTCAGAAGCCCAGTTCTGCGGTAAGGCCCTAGCTCCATTTGTGTGTTTCTGACCATTGATGAAGGAAAATGCATTGATCTAAAGCAGTTGGTCTGGTCCTTTGCCTGTGCTTTGGTCGGGTTGGTACGTGTAGCTTTAGTTTAAAAAATTTGTACAACTTACAGTCTAAGCCAAAACCCGATAACACAACTTCAAATCGGCCTACAACATTGTATCAGTAACTAAGTTGCCCTAGCTGACTAGGTTAATGGGAGAAAATCCCAACATCTCCCATTTAAAAAACAAAAACAAAAGGCATGGAATTACATCCAGTGAACTTTTCTGAAGTGTTTGGGGGGGGTGGAATTTACAGATCCTAAACCCTCTATAATTGTAACTTAATTTTGTGGGAGAAATTTTTAGTCCCCAACCATTCTTGTGTGAATAATTCCAAATTGGTCTAAAACCGCACAGAGTCCAGTGAAATCCTGATTCTTTACCAGAGCAGAATATATCCCAGATCTAAGTTATTTATTTTGTAATTGTTGTTTTACCTTGAACCTTGATCTTTAGCTTGAGATGGGAATGAAGAATCATGAGATTGTGCCAGGGTCACTGGTTGCATCCATCGCCAACCTCCGTCAC
This sequence comes from Acanthaster planci, assembly GCF_054643075.1. Lineage (NCBI taxonomy): Eukaryota > Metazoa > Echinodermata > Asteroidea > Valvatida > Acanthasteridae > Acanthaster > Acanthaster planci. The sequence goes on from NC_141781.1 coordinate 10,204,971, forward strand.
GGTGGCTGTTACAAGCTCTTGAAGGAGCTGGTGCGCAACAAGCTGATTGCCTGGGAACACGGCAGATGTAAGCCCTTGTACTCAGTGTCGTAACAGGCCAATTCCATACAGCCACTGACTTGGAAATGTTGTCTCAGCAAAAATGGGTTACCAGCCAAAAAGTCACAGTTGGGGGCATCGCTTATGAGTTGCTATCATTTAAATTTGCTTAGCGAGATTTTCTCTGTCAAGAAGTACGAATGATATTAGGCCCCTCCCCAGTTATGGCAGATGCACTGTAACAACAGAAGTGTTTCAAAAGACATTTTCCAGTGTGAGAATCGATATAACCCGTGGCTTACGTTCTGAAAATTACGGTACCTGTAAACAGGGGTCAAAATTAACATTGGTCTGCTGGCCCGGGGCCACCAAAAAATTCATCAGGCCACTGCATTCTCCAAAAACGATGGCCTGGCAGGACAGTGATCATTTGAGGAACATTGCCATATTTTCAAAACTGTCATCACATTTTACGACTTGTGTTTCAAATCACCATTGCAGCACTCTTGAGTTCATGGTATAATTCCACAGTACACAGTGATTGCCTGCTATCATGCGCCAGGCTCATGTGCCACATACAGTAGTGCACGGCACAACGGTCTGTTCATTGCACGGTCGTTCAGACGTGCAAACAACCTGAGTACTGATATGTTGGCTGGTATCATTTTCTAACAATGCCAGTTTAACTTTATCTCTCACAAAAACCAATGAAATCTTTATAGCTCATGTCGTGTTGAGTTCACATCGGGCTGATTGTCATGTACAAGCAGCATAACCTCGTTATTAACACCATTGTTTTCACCATTGCGATAGCAAAATGCAAAGGAAACTTGTGAAAATAACAGAACTTGCTTTCTAAATGTTGTGAATGTAAGCAGGCAGACAAAAATACAAGCTTTTAGATGTGAAAAAAATGTTGAGAGGTGTTTTGTAAGGACAGGAAGAAAGGATTTTGTTTCCTTTTTTAAAATTTTTAAATGTGTTTTTCTAACTTACACCGATACATGTAAAAATTTTACAGTCACACCAAAAATTTAGGATCAGTCACGTAACCAGAAGTAGAACTAATTTTTTTACTTCAAAAAGCGCATTTAAATCCAGCCAGGCAGGTCAGTCAGCTGTTCTGCTAGAGAAGTTCGACTGACGCATTACTTACCAGTTTCATTTCAAAATCCACTTTCTTGTCTCGCTTGCGTTTCACTGGCACAGTGATGCAGAAGTGTCCAAATGCGTCTAGAAGTGGTATCCCAGTGTCATTTTCAGAAGAAAGTTAAATTATTGCATCAAGTGGTGTTGGGTTTCAGGGGACTCTGTCTTTAAATGCGACGTCATGTTGAGAGGATTTTGTTTTTGTTAAAAAAAAAAACTTGCCGCCAGGGTTTCTGGTACCGGACACATATTTTTTATATGCGTGGCCAAGGTCCCCGAAATCGGACAGAGGGAACTTGGCCTTGTAACAAAAGACCTGGCTGCTGGGCATTACCAACATTTTTTCAGTCTCAATAGTGGAGATAATCCAGCCTTGTTTGGAAACAGTATACCATGGTTTGGGGGTTTTAGCAAGAGGGAATTACCACCGGGAACGAAAGCGCTCCACCACCGCAGCGATGAGCCACATAGTACCGCTGCACGCTAATCTGGCCCCCATTGAAAAGAGGTCAGCAGCGCACTGTGCCAGGTTTGTGAACCAAAGAAAATTACATAACACCACACAATGTGGGCTCTTTTTATCAGGCAGCAGGCCTGGCTGAAATACTCCAGCATCAATAGCTGTTGTCTGTCAGATTGGAGTAGAAACCAGACAGTTCTTCGTGTGGGTGTAAGTGTCAAGTAAATGAAGAATTTTTAAAGAATTTTGAAAACAGAAAAAAAAACGGTAATTATCCTGCCCCATCATTATCAACATTGATTATTGCCACCGGCACGAAGTGGTTAAAATGCAGCCTTTCTGTTTCAGAGCAGCTTTTTTCCCCTTGAGAATAGTGGACGGCATTTCAGAGTTCAATGCTTGTTTTATTTTCTTCCCAGATCCAGGTTATCGGCTGACCTACCCTGGCTATGACTACTTGGCATTGAAAGCCCTCGCTGCGAGGAATGTACTCGCGTCAGTGGGCAACCAAATCGGAGTAGGCAAGGAATCAGGTATGCATCAAAGCATTTTCAACTAAAGTGTCACTGAAATTCCTACGGTATACAATCACCAGTCTGCTTCAGACTTTGGATAAGATTGGCAAGTTTGGGCTGTGGTTTTGTGTTGGCCCGATCATCTGGGAGAATCTCTCGATTGAGATGAACGAAAACATACATTGGCTCGGATTGGTACATAGTAGGGTTGCTGCCCATGCTCTTTGACAGCTCAATTGTTGAATTGTGGTGGAGGGTGTAATACGGGCGTTTATACACACAACTCTGTGTCTGTGATTTAAATCTATTCAAATGAGTCAAAACCTGCCACCCATTGCTGATCTGTTGGCACTTAGTCCAGATATTGGCAACAAACCTGTGAATCCTTCGCAGCCTTCAGGATCCTACTCTAAGCCAATTATTGTCAAGCAGATCTCTTTTCAGTCATGTGGTGCCCTGCTCCATAGACAGGCATGTAAAGAACAAATAAGTATTTCATAAAGTCTTTTCTAGCACTTGAATAATAGATGTAGCATTTTTTCATTTCACCCATTAATAGATATCTACATTGTTGCCAATGACGACGGGGAGCAACTGGCCTTGAAATTGCACAGGTACATGTGCCTGCGTTCTTGTTATTTTCATTTTTGTGAATTTAAAAACACAAGCTATAGTTAAAAAACAGGATTTCAGAAATTCAGCATTGCCTTCATTGTCAGGCAACACCAACCACGTTCAAGCGAAAAGTGTCCATCCGAAATTGACATGTGTTGAAAGAAAAATTGGGCAAAGTTTCTTCAATCCGACCTTTAAAAACAAAATCATGCCTGAACAGTTGGAGAAGCCACTCTTGAAAGGTAACTGTATCCCAAGGAGAGAAAAAGACAGTACGTGTTATGTTTCTACAAAAGTTGTTTGTTTTTTCCCTCAGGCTGGGGCGGACATCCTTCCGTAAGTTGAAGGAGAAGCGGGATTACCTCGGCAAGCGACGCAACGCCTCCTGGCTCTACCTCTCCAGACTGGCTGCTATGAAAGAATATGCTTTCATGAAGGTATTAAAATTCTCAATTTTGCGTCCTCCATTAAAGGTGGGGATGATACTTTTGTTATTTATGACCCGATTCCCCTGCCCTTTTGGCCAGGAGATTTTGTATCTTTTTTTTCTTCAAAGTCCTCCACTGTGCAGGAGGGGAGTCGCACGTTGAAGGAAATTCCACATGAAGTAATGATAGCTTGGGTGTATATTGATACTCCAAAAACCTGCTGAATCATGAAGGATGTGAGACGGTTTGGACTGATGTATGATTGCAATTTTAATTTCTGGTGATGTGATGTTTGGGGCATTTTTATGTAATGTTAGCATATTACAGAAGCGATCATCGAGTGATCATTGAGCGATCGACTGATCATCGAGTGATCATCAGCTTTGTCAGCACAGACAGAGATTTTTGTCAAGTCCAGACAGTGACATATGCATCATTGAAATATACATGTACTTACATGAAATTTCTTTAGCATGGATTCAATTTCACTTTTACAAAATGTTTCGTATTCTCTGTCATTCTTTACAGGCCCTGCATGATCATGGTTTTCCTGTTCCAAAACCAATAGACTTTAACAGACACTGTGTAGTCATGGAGCTGATGAATGCGTATCCACTGTAAGAAACGGGCACTGTTTGACAAATTTGTTACATAAATGTTTAAAATCTCAGGCAACTTCGAATTTGGTTTTTTCTTGACTTCAGTTTCTTGGCAGATGTTGACATCCGCTCAGAATGGGCCCTTTATTGGAAAAAAAATCTGAACAGTAATCATGTACATGTGCTTGATTAGTAACTTTCCATAAAGAGTTCTTTCCTACAAAGGCTGCCTTCATGTAGATAAGCAGCTGTTTACCTGGACAAAATCTGCACCAAACAAGTTTGGGAAAACGAATCCGTCGGTTGCAGGGATTCTCATTTTAAATACAATGGTGCTTTAGGATGGTGATTATTTTCAATAATTTAATCTGGGCCATAGCCAGTGTTTTGGGTGGGGAGGGTTATTTGTACCAAGAAGTGGAGCACATTGTGTCATTAATAGCTAATTACACCTGAAAATTAAGAATTGTGGATGTGTTGACAGCATTGTTTTAGTAACATTATAATGTGTTGGGATTAATGTGGATCTTCGGCACATGGGGTGGGAGGAGCATCGGACCCTCCCTAGCCAGATTATTGAATAGAATAATTGAACAAGATGGGTATCTTCCTCTCTTGTCAGGAACCAAATCCACCATCTTGCCGACCCCGCGGCCACTTACAACGACCTGATGAATCTCATCATGCGGCTAGCCAGCCATGGTCTGATCCATGGCGACTTCAACGAGTTCAACCTGATGCTGGATGACCAGGATCGTGTCACACTCATCGACTTCCCCCAGATGGTGTCCACGTCTCACAGCAATGCTGAAATGTGAGTTCCCCATTGTCACTGTGTGCCCAGGACTTAATACTGATGTAATCAAGTCCAGTGCAACTCATCCAGTCGAGAGGAATGCTATGGTCACATTCATCTAAATACATTTAGACTTGTCTTCAGATGAATGTATCCATAGCATTCCTCTGTCATATCTCACCGTTACTTACGACTGGTCTCATGAAAGGACTTGTGGAGTGAATTATGATGTACTAAACTACAGCACCTCGGATGGCCACCACCAACTTGCAACTATCTCAATAGTTGTCATCCACTGAACAGAAATGTAACTCTTGATGGTAACAATTCTGGTATGCCTGCAGGGTCTCATTGGTCAAAGTCTGTAATCTGTTTACAGATACTGAGAAATGTGTAAGGTCATTTTGCAGTTGGTGACAAAAGGGTGAAAAATGTGACATAGGAAAAGTTTTATATGGACAGAGATGTATTTCAATTTTCAATTTCTGCTAAAATGATCGGTCCACTGGAAATGAAATGTGAACACTGAGAGTATTTCCCACTGGTTTCAATGAGGACAGGTCTGTGATTGTGATTCTGTGGCCAGAGAGATAGTCAATGCTGGAGGCACAGTGAAGGCTTAGCAAGGCAATGGAACAAAATGGCAAAAAAAAATTAAAAATTAACATCTCCCCAAAGCGAAAAATAAATCTTGAAAATACAGGAACTGGTGTACTTTCTATTTTCTCTAGGTATTTTGATCGGGACGTTCAGTGTGTGCGCGATTTCTTCCTCCGACGTTTCCAGTATGAGAGCGAGCTGTATCCCAAGTTCTCCGATGTCTGGTGAGCTACCTAAAAATGTGAAAATCAGTGGAGTGAATTTACGGCACCATGTTGTAGATGCATTCCACGCTTCAATAATACCAGTTTTTATTTTCTCTCTCCAGTCTGGAGAATTCTCTAGATGTTGATGTCTCAGCGAGTGGCTTCACAAAAGACATGCAGAAAACATTTGAAGAGGTCAGTTTCTGTCTCTTTTAAACACCTCATAGAAAACAATCTTTATATGTATTTCTTAAGTTGAGGTTACCAGCTTTGTCGAAAAACTGACTTTTTTTCTTCAATTATTTGTGCAAGTCAAATAATTTGTGTACGTCCTAAGTTGTAGCAAAGCACAACGTTCTTTATTCAACTTTTATATTCACCATAATTCAGGAGACAACAGCTCTGAGAGAGGCCACAGAGGGAGTACGGGAAGAGGACAGCAACGAGGAGACGGAGACAAATAATCCCAAAGGTGACAGTAGCAGTGATGAGCTCTCCTCTGGAGACGAAAAAGATGCCGCCACTTCCACAAAGGAATCCACAAGGACTTGCGTTGATCCACTACCTAAACTAGTAGATGAGGCCGAGAGGTTTGTTGATGCGTGTGGGGAGGAAGATGTGGATGAAGCACAGGAAAGTAAGGCTCTCAGAGTGGGCGGAGTCCGCGACAGTGAGGAGGAGGCGGAGTTGGGAGCTGACAGGCAGTGTCCGTATGAGGATTTGGAAGACATTGCCACCCTGAACAAGCAGTACCGCCCCCATCGGGACGCAGCCAGCCTGGCCCATGTCAACCACCACAGCCGGCAGCGCAGCAGCGACAGTGTGACCTCCAGCGCTACCACCCGCTCTACGATGGATTCATCCATGGTCAGGGCAAAGGTCAAGCAGAGCCTGCTGAAGAAGCAGAAAGCCCAACAGCGGCGGAGGCGGGCAAAGGGGGAGGCGGGGATTGTGACCGAGACGAGGAGGGATAACCGGGACAACATCAAGCAGAGCATGAGTGATGTGTGGTTTTAAGTCGGGCTACGTCTCATTATTAACAAACTCAGTCCATGGAAAGGCTGGTTCATACTTGACGCAAAAATAAATGTGAATTTGTGACCTCAGATGAAATATTCACGCCGTAATTCGCACCAGTTGAACCCATTTCAGTTCGAGGCAGTTTCCCTGGAAATTTTTCGTGACGTCCAATTTTCATTCCTTTTGCATTCACCTGAATTTTGAATCAGCCTAAAGGCATATCTCCCTTGTAGTGGTTCATCTTCTGCTTGGAAGTTTCACGTGTCAAAGAGAAAAATGCTTGTGTCGTAAAAGCCTTGACACTGTCTGTCCATGAGGTACCATGGGAATCAGATGACCAGAGACTTTATTTTTAAGTTTTTAAGTGGCAATTTAAAGACACAATTTTGATTCAATCTTTGATATTTCATAGCATTTTTATTGAAGTGTGTAGTCTTCCAAGATCATACATTTCCCTCAGTTACACCTGCACTTCTTTGCAATTCATTCAAATATACAACATATTTCAGGCTTTTCATTCAGTTTCGTTACTGCATAGAAATCTGTACAACTCATTCAAAAAAGCTGAAGCACATTCAGTGACCTCGCTTATTTTTTAGTGCATGACAGTTCATTGGACTTTGGCAAGTCCAGCACACTTTATTAAGACATTTTTCATATTGTCATCATTTCTCATTTTTGTAAGCTTTGAGCTACCTGTCAACTCTAAGGCTGTGGCCATCATATTAACAGTGCTGACTGAAATTCAATTGACTGAATGTTTTTTCCACATGAATGAAGTAAGTGCTCACAACCTCAGCTGAAGAATTTGTCCAGCGTGTTGGTCTGTGTCACCTCCTGTTTGCGCCGTTTTGCCGCTGACTTGGGGCCAGACAAACTCCTGTAAAGCAAATTTTGGAACAGAAATTACAAAGAAAGCAATCTGAAAAACAATCACATCACAAAAGACCTCTCAGTATCAAGAGCGAGAAAAGGATATTTACAAAATCCTTGGAATATAATGCAGTTAGTGTCTTCAGTATCTATTTACAGCACTGAAAAATTATTTCAGCTTGCGTAAAAACAAACAAACTCAGAATGGTGAGCTTGAAATTCAAACATTCCTGCTATGGGAGGAAAATTCCATCAGTTGATATTTCATAAGAAAAACTGAATCTAGTGTCACAGGATTTTGATTTCTACATGTACTTGAGCATGTCTCACAGAGGGAGCAAATGAGGCAAGTACAGTAAACTCCGGCGAAGTCGGCACTCTCAGGACTCGAGAAATTATGACGACTTAGTGAATGCCGACTTGTGCTGTAAGTCGTCATTTTGCCGACTTAACATGTACACATGTATTGCCTATGTACATTGTGATTCCTTGCACTAATTCAATGGCTTTGATTTACCCTGGTTTATCTCTACCTCCATGGTCGATCCCAGCAAATTCGTTCTCGCTTATTATCCTCACGGGCTGCAAATTCGATAAGCAAATGGGCAGAGCGCATGCACTGGCACTTCTTGGCAACTGCGTTGAAGGAAACTTATACCAAAGGGATCAATTAAAACATGCTGACTTACATGAAATGATAACCTATGTCGATTAGGAAATGAAATTTTCAATGGAAATGCATTACAGACGATCGGGAGTTTTGTCAAACAGCCGACTTGGACGATATGACGGGTTAGGCGATGCCGACTTAGTCGGAGTTTACTGTGTATCTTTAGTACTAGCTTTTCTGTTTGCTTTTTTTACCATTCATACCTCTTTCCTTTGGCTGGGGATGTGGAACTCCGGCTAGTAGTAGGCATCTCCTCAGAAGCTGTCAATTGTCAAATAATATTATTTATAAAGTACACTTTAACCCTAACACTCCTCAGTCCTCCAACAGGCGAAGGATTGAGGAGGGTTAGGGTTAAATTACCCTCGACACTAGACTGAGGCACTGAATATATTTATGGGTATCAAGGCCATAAATATTGCTAAAAACCGTCTTGGCTCATTATGCAGCTCATTGCTGCCATTTTCAATGCAAACAGATACTCAAATGTAACCTTCTCTACCCTAATCAGTACCTATTTGAACTCCAGGGTGGAAGGCGGCAAGTAAGGGTAAAGTTACTTGCCCATGGTCACAACGTACCTCCAGCCGCTGGATTTGAACCCTTGTCCCCGTGAGTGGGAGTTGCAAACACTAGCCATTAGTCAACCTGAGATATTTTCTGATTAACTCTTTGAAAATAAAATGCAACGGAACTTTAATACTGAAAAGACCTACAAACAACACGTGAAAACTTTCTTCTACTTACTTACCCTGCTGTTTGAGCATATCTCGTATTGCCCTGCGATTCAGACACAAGTCCACGTGCTCATTGAAGGCCTCCAGGTCAGTGCATGGCTGTGGGACATTGCAGACAGGACAGAGCAGATCAGATGATGCAACCAACAACCCCTTGGGAACCTCTCCAGTTTCTGCAGTATGCTTGTGATTTTCCGCAGTCGTTAAATCATCCCTTGTCCTTTCCTCCGACAGCTGCCATGATTCCAGGTCTCTTGGATGTGACTGAGAGACGGAAACATCCATGTGTGCCTTGGATGTGGACAGTTCGGGCTCCAATACGGCATTGGCCAAGTCAGTTCCCACCCTCTTGTGAGGTGAATTGGACGAAATATTTACGGTTGCTGTATTCTGCGACTTTGGTCTTTCCTCACCGTTGCTGATCCCCGGCTGCATCTTCGGTAACTGTTGAGACTGGAGAGCTGGGGTTTGCCGTTGTTTCCTGAAGAACTCTGTGATGTTGCCTTGCTTGTTGGTTGCGGCACCGCATGGTTGGAGATTAGACAGCCTGACCCCTGGTGAAAAGAAAGTACACAAGTACAAGTTAGGTATAAAGTCTCCCTTTGGCATTATCATGCCTTATATCATCCCGAGTACGGCCAAAGGATATTGGGGTGAAGTTGGGTGAAATGTGAATTGTTTTCATAGTTTTGCTGTAATTTTACATGGCAAGAACTTTATTCTGATCCAGATGAACAAGTTGGTTTTACATGTGTCAAATTTCAAGGCTGTGTAATGAATGAATAGCATGCACATTCCCTTCATCCTGGCAGATGACATTTTTAAGCGGAATTCCTTGCTTCCAATCTGAGGGGCAGTAAATATTAAGGTTCCTGTATTAGGTTCCCAGCGTATTTATGGAACCAAACCTGGTACTTCCACATAAGAACTTCAAGCATGTGCAGTACAGTCTTCTTCATCAATTTAAGTTAATTTCGTAAGTTTAAGGACGTCACTATCAGTTTAGTTGGGATTCGGCAAGGAGTACTTTATATGAGTCTGTCTTTACTCACTTGTGTCATCAATACACTTATAATTGTGCACATTTGTATGGAAGGTAGAATTCAAATTTTACTCAACAATAAATGATGCAAATATTTGTCCAGTTTTGAACCAAAACAACCACATCCACAAAAGGTAGACTGACATGTCTCCCTCCAAACACCATCTGCAAATCCTAGAAGACACTTCAGCTGTCAGGAGTTCCGACAGCCTTGCCATGGATGTTTGCCACAATGGGGCTTACCCATTAGCCTGAGACGGAGCGGTTCCGGTTTGCAGGCACTGATCTCGGCCCTCAAGAGATCCTTGGCCACGCTGAAGATGCTCTCTGCCGAGCTGATGCAGGTGGGAACAGAGCAGGCTTTGGTCTTGACCTCAAACTTGACTGTCTTAAGTTTGATGGTGACTGTCTTCCCCTGCGAAAAGCAGACCAGAGACTTAAAGGTACCTGACTCTTCGTACCACTTCACTTTTCTTGAGTTCTCAATGAACTTTATCTGAAGAGCTCACATCAGTTTCATCCTGTGAAGATGCTAATATGCTAGGCATTGCTATAATGGATAGGGAACTCGGAGCTTACAACAATTTCAAAAATTTCTATTTTCTTGGTTGAAATTCAAAGTACACAGCAGCAATGTAGTCCAGCCATAGACAAGTGATGGCACCTTTAAACAGTCGCCAAACAACCCACATTTGCCCACAGATCACAGCCAGATACTGGAAATGCTGTAGGGGGAAGAAACCCAGAGAACCCTCAGAAAAACCCTCGCGGCACAGGAGAGAATCAACCAACTTCTAACATACTGGCTCTGCTCCCGACTCTATGAAAACTAACACTGAGGAGGTACATGGTATTTCCTTGTTTCTCCTGGTTTACTCACAGTCAGTTCTTCACTCTGTAAATCCTCGGCCAGTGCCTGACACAGTTCATCACATTTGCTGTACAGGTCAGCTGGCCGGTGCAGCTCACCAAACGTCCGCTCAGTACTCATGCTCTTGCGCTCACTGTCTCTAGAAACAGAGGCAGAATTTGCTATCAGAACAAACTCTCCTTGAAGATGACGTTTGAATGTGTGGCATTATAAAATGGAACCATTAGCAAACTCCAATTCTGAATGACTAATTTATTTGAAAGCATTCCAATTTTAACTTTGTAAATAAACAGAGATTTGCAGGCTCTTCTTCCAACAAACACATTGGAAAGACCTGTACTTAATTATCTATAACTTCATTCAGTAAAATGTCTTGATAACATCAAATGAACGTTCCATAAAGGTTCATATTAATGTGTAGATAATTTAGCTTTGCTTATATACACCAGTCAAGCCAAGTCGGAACACAAATTCAATGGATACAACATGTACCTTTCAACTTTTGTCGAGCCTATCCCCAATGATATCCTCAAAAAGTGTTGCGAAGATATCTGTGAGAAAAGGAGGTGCAACAGAGCCCTCTGTTGGTAGAGGTCAGTGCAGGTCTGTACCCCTAGAGCCGACAGCATCTTCTCTGTGACTTTCCCTATCCCAGACACCTGGAATGTCAACACAACATTAATTAGGGTAGGGTTAGGGTTAGGGTTGGGGTTTTAGGAGTTGTGGCATTTGTACCAATTAAGGGTACATGTAGATTCTTCACCAGTAAGGATTGTGAGTTAAGAACTGGTGATTCCAGCCCAGTTGGCATTACTGGGCACAATGGATAAGTTATTTAATGTTTTGTATGAAACTAAGTTAATAGAAGTTATACATCAATGCGTTCTCAGAGGAAAAACATTTTGTATCCCCGGGAAAGGCTCAAGCAAACCTTTTGAGCATTCTTTGTAATTAAATTGAAATAACAAAAACAGCCTCTGGGACACCATGAAGATGCCAACAATACATAGCCTCCATGTTCAAATTGAGGGAATAGCTCCATAACAAAAAACCTCCCTATGATTGTTCAAATGAATATCTACACCATACAACTGAAATTAACCTCCGTCTTGTAAAATGGGTTGGAATCATAAAGGAAGATGAGACTGAAAGACCTCACACTCAAGAACCATAATAAAGGTTGGTGAGACAAACCCATTAACTGAAATAACCAAAATCTAAAAGAGGTACCCAGAACATTGTTTAATTGTGACCTTGCGAATTGGCAGCTCTCGGATAAACTCCATGACAGCTTCCCGATCAGGTTGAATCCGATACTGCCCGTTGGGCTTATTCTTGTCCGAGCAAATCTTGGCCAGCATGACATTTGGAGCAATACCTGGAAATAACGATCGAGGCAAAAGATGGGCATCTGTAGTTGCTGAAAATCTTAACCAATATCCAAAATAGCTATGTTGAACATGTACAACACATCCAAAATTTCAACTTGATTCACATTTATATGATGATCAACAGTTGAAGGGGTCAGTGTCACTTGACTAGAATGCAACCAAGTTAAAACTCAAGAACATTGTAAAAAATCTCAACCTGGTTCAAAATTTTAAAACTGTACATGAAAGAATATCAACAGTGTGAACAAAATTTATCTCGATCCTTGTACAAACTCTAGCCCACAGAAACTGTGGAAGACTTTTTACTTTTACTTCTACACTGCCCAAACTAAAGCTCCTGCATGACAAGGTCAAAGCTAGGTAAGTTCAACATCCAATGCTATGAAATCCTATATTAAAGGAGTGTGGACAGATTACAGAAAGTATCTTGCTAGGAGCCTAGACGGTGCCACAAGGTTAGATACTATGGATAATGACCTGCACTGGCTGTCAACTGTGTCTTCTGCTCGATGCGGAATCGTATCTCCTCCACTGCCTCTTCGATGGTAAACCCAAATGTCCTACATTGTCTGCCCTTTCCAGAAGTTGCTACCTTCACAGCATTTGAAATAGTTCGCTCAGTTTCTCCTCTAGACCTTGTGCAGCAATTGTCAGAAGAATCAGTTGATTCAACACAGAGGCATGGAGCACTGGTGTCAGAAGAGAAATCCTGATGATGTCTACTTGATGGCAGAATGTCTTCATCACCAGTTCTGTTGCTGACAGCACCGTCTCGCCTAACATCCTCAATGTCTCCTTCCTGGTGTGGGTACTGGGTACCGGACAGGTTGGCACACATTCTTCCATCACTGCCTCCTCCGTTCCATCCATCCTCTTCTTGATTCCTGTCCCTATAGTCAAAGGTTCTCTGCACCTCCGAGAAGCCCTTCCTTCTCTCCAAGTGGCCCGTCAGGTCAAAGTAGGCCTCGTCCAGGCTCATGGGGCAGAAGTTGGGGTCATACTGGGCCAGGATTTCCCGGACCTGCGCGCTGACGGCCCGGTACTTGTCAAAGTTAGTCGGGACTATGACCAACTCCGGACACAGCTTTTTGCCAATGAAGCCAGGCATGGCTGCCCTGACCCCATACCGACGTGCGTGGTAGTTGGAGGTACTCTGAATATGGAAATGAACGTGTACTTAACACTGAATGCAACAGTCATTTCATACGAGGTGACACTGCAATGAGGAAAATGAACAAGGGCTTCTCCAACTTTCTGTGTCAACTTAACAAGGTACTTTATCAATGAGTGACAAATTTAAGCAATTCATGCTTTGTGCCACAAGCAAGAGTACACATGTACATTCAAAGATTTCATAGAGCCAGGAAATAAAGTTCAATGGTCAAGACACCAGCTTACAAATCCAAATATACCTGTTCCATTGAAACACTCCTTTAATAAGTCTGGATACCATGGACCAGGCCTAGGTGCCAGTGAGGTAAGACCTCTCACTCCGAGGTAACACCTGTCACTCCCAGGCTTTAATACCAATCCACATTTCTGGGGCCAAATGCACCACCCGTCTACTGGCAAATCCAGGGAGGAGGGGGGTGAACAGGGACCTTGCAGTCCACTCCAAGGCGTGAATTTTTGCTCCAAGGAAACCTATTTGGGGGACTATCACTTCCCGTTCTTCACAAGGCATGTAAAAAACCCCTAATTCATATGCTAGCCATAGAGATTCCACACACGTTTTATCCAACATTCCTCTCATTACCAGAATAAAAATGCTATAGACTTTGGTGCTGTTACGTTTTAGGGAGGGAACAGGGACAAAACCTTACCAGCATGCTCATGCCGCCCACCGCCATTGGTTTGTCCTTCAGGGAAGGGTTGTCTCTCATCTCTACCGCAGCATAGAAGGCATCCATGTCTAAGTGGACAATGCTGCGACTCAAGTCTCTGGATGTCTCGAGTTCAGCGATCATGGCATCCATCTGAATCAAGACAAACAGACTGGATGGAATCAAACTGTACAATGTCTGTACGCCTCTCTTTAACAAAGTAAGAACTCAGACCAGGACAACTTCAGAAATATAACAGCAAATTCAGATAGGAATTAGACCATTAAATATCATTAAATAATACAGAATTTATTAAGAGCACCTAACACACTATACTTCAAAACATAACAAGACCAGAAATTTTATCATACCATTTCTTTAGGAAACATTTCAAATCTTCAAATGCTGCATTCAGGATATTTTGGACTGAGTTGACATGAGCTGTTATGATATTTCATAGATCAGCATATGGACTTCGCTTCAAAAATCTCTATCCCATCTGCCACTTCCCCCCCTCAGCTACGCTACTGCACTCACAAAGAGCAGTCGATACACAAGCAAATTACAGGCAGTGGAAAAATACGGAAAACTGCCGGAATTTTACCTCAACTAGCGCAGCAGCCTTCTGTTGCTGTGTAATGCCGGCTAGCTGCTGCATCATGCGATCTATTCGCTGGTTGACCTGGGCCTCTTTCTTACGTTCGTTTTCATAAAATCTGAGCAAAAACAAAGATTAGTAAATTCATGGGTATCACAATCATACAAATAAAACAATATCAATAAAATATGTCAATATCAAATAGACATAAATCACTGAACTCTCAAATAATTTCACAAAAACTAACTAAGCACCTATGAAAAAGAGTTGTTTGTTTCAGATAAACCATAATAGGTTTAAAAATTGGATTTAACAAATCACCTAAATATTGAATCAACAGTAAAATAACAATTACAATTACAATTACAATTCAGGTCTTTTGATATAATTCCAAAATAAATGGATCCAGCTTCAACTGTGAGAAGAATTGTAACTTCAGTAAGATCTGACCTAGAGCCCTTGGAAGCCTCCATGATTATCTTGTTAATCTTCTCCTTGTCCAATCCGTCCATTCCAGCCTTGTTGTCATTCAGTGCCATCCGAGACATGATGCTGTCATTTCTCTCACAAGAAGTTGATACTTGAAAATTGGGAGCAACACCATATAAATTCTTTCTGATTTTCGAATCAATGACTGCTATAATGAGTACGCAAACATGAAAAAAGCTGTCCACTCAGGAACACAGATGTGACTTTTTTGTTCAAATACACAGGTGCGAGTGGCCACATACTGAAAAATAGAAATACTAAAACAGACCTTGAACATTTCCTTCCTCATCCACTTCAAGCAAAAACTGATTTGGCAGTGCACTGTGGTTAAAAAAAATCTTATTTACATCGGTAAGAGTCCCATATACGGACATAACTAATCTACCCTTGCAATGGTTCACTTGCCATCAGAAAGTGATCATAACACATCCCACAACGTCAAATTTAGCAGTGAACATAGGCCTACATGTACATTTACCTTGAAAAGGTTACCTTGTGCACAGGGTGTCAAGTGATTTTTTTTATATAAAGATTTAAGCATTTACCACTCGGCTTGGCACTGACACTGACTGAGGAGAGACTCGCCTCCTGCCAACCACCAGAATGCACCCCAAGAAGCAAGTCAGCAGGCTCAGTCCATCTTGGTTCATCTTCCTCTACCTCATCTTCATTCCAGTCGGTGTCCTCCATGTCCATTGTTTAACTAATTCTGTACTGTAGGCCTAGGTCCGATGTGTAAAGGCAGACTTGTGATGACTTGAGTCAGTAAGTTGAATTGAGTCTCACTCAATCAAGACTTTATTTGACAAAAGAAAGGACCCAAAACAAGACCAAAACAACATTTTAGGTGAATCAGAGAAAAAAATATACTCAGTTAATAAGTGTCTGCTTGGCAAAAATACTGGGAACACAACCCCCCCCCCCGGCCCCCGGCATGACGACACATTGCATTTTGTATAAAGCTAGAACCGGTACCAGATGAATCCAGCTTTGGCTAGCTTTGCCTTGCAACAACACCAACTTGGCCGAGCTGTCAACCTCGCGATGACCAATGACTGATTTCGACCTTCAAACCCTAATCGACATGGTGCTAACTGCAAACTGCTAGTGCTGTGGTATTAGAAACGCAATCACATGACTCATAACTATAACTTAAGTCATATTTCATGACGGATGTGCGGTGTTCAAACCCCCCGCCTTGCGGTGTTCATGCGTGTGAATAGCGTGGCTGGTATGTGTGATTCTACCTCCATGGTATGTGTGACAGCGATGGCTGCATGAACTGGACTCGACTGGCTGCGAAATTGATAATTAAATTTCGGATATTTTTAGCGGAGCCAAGAAAATCCCAAAAATTAGACTGTTTTCAGTCCTCCAAAGAAAAATGCTTAGTATCATTTTGAAAACTGTGAAAAAATGCAACTCGTTCCATCTTGTCCCCCCCTACCGGATCTGGCATTATTACGTTATGTGGGCAATGTTCATGAAGAATTTGGAGAGTACCACAGGGCAAACAGAGGATTAAAGAACCACCTGTAAATTTGGGCCACACTCAAAAGAGGGAAAAACAAGAAAAGATGGAATCTTCTTCTTTCGTATGAGGCAGACAGCTCTCATGTAATATCTTCTAGATGTAGCAAGCTCACAGTGGGAAGATGGAGTGGGGTTTGTGAGGTCAAGGTCCTCAGGTAGTTGGAAGTCTAGGCACTCACGGAGGATGCATGCAGAGCAATCTGTTCTCAGTGGTGCACCGTCACTGCACTGACAAGAGGCAGACCGATGAGATTTGTCGTGCTAGCAGCCAGGGTGTGCGTCGTGTGTCAGGTAGCCACGCACACCTTGAGTAAAGGCTATCCCCATCGCTACCTCCCCTTCCCACCCCTGGAACTTAGTCCTCCTCCAAGAAAAAGATCATAGCGTGCACACCACCTGCATTATGGACCTAAATTCACAATTTTGCACAGCTGTATCAAAATGTTGATCCAGCTGTACAAAAGTTTACCACCTATAACAGTATCAGAAGGTAAATTTAAATCCAGGGCTGGCTGGCAAATAATTTTGTGATCAACTTCAAAGCGTGGCCACCCACTTTTTTTTCAACGTCTCGATTTACGCCCAAGCGCACTTTCTTTCAATCCGCGCCCGTTCATTTCAAATTAAATGCTTCAATGATTGAACCCTGATATACGTATCCGAACAGCCGTCCCAACACACGTACACAGGCTAGACCTACATGACATACTGAACACATGACACTACCCACCCTTCCTGACCAAAGACCGAGCAGTCCAATGACCGTAGTCTAGAAACGTTCCTTTCTCCTCTTTTTCATCGGTAGTAGAGGCTTCAAAACGAACACTATTAGATGATGCATGACACAAGTAGGATTGAGTTAGAACGGAAAATGTCCGACGATCCTGCAATCTTCCTGAGCGAGGACGAAGAAGAAGATGACGACTCCGAGAGCGACGGCATCGAGAGCGTACCGGAGCTCGAAGACAAGCTGAACAAGTGGACTAACTACATCCACGGCTGGCAAGACCGCTGGGTGTCGCTCCGGAATGGTACGCTCAGCTACTTCAAGTCACACACGGACATTCACCTTGGGTGCCGAGGATCCATCAGTCTGGCCAGGGCAGATATTGAGGTGAGGACATGTACATGGCCTAGGTCTATAGTAAAAACAAGTTTTTAACGTTTTACAGATGACAGAAGAAGGAAATCCCTAACAGTAACATCTGGGGTTTGTCATCTGCCTCTTCTTTACGTCGAGAAGTCACTCCGATACTCCGTGCTTCTCACACCGAGTAGCGCGCAGTAGGACTTAGAGTTTCGAAGTAAGTTGGACGATGAACACCAAAGTTGTAGTGTAACCTACCTCCATGACCTTTTTGAGTTAAATATGGTTCAGCATGCTGGTGAATGTGAAAGTGAGGTGAATGTGAAAGTGAGGCAAATGTGCAAGTGAAGCGAATTCGGTGTCCTGAAAAGTTTTCAGCATAAGTTGCTGTACTTGAAATATGTTCAACTTTGCAAAATTTGCAATTCAACTATTTGATCTGAAAAGTCATGAAGGTGGCATCATAAAT
Source organism: Acanthaster planci (assembly GCF_054643075.1). Taxonomy (NCBI): domain Eukaryota; kingdom Metazoa; phylum Echinodermata; class Asteroidea; order Valvatida; family Acanthasteridae; genus Acanthaster; species Acanthaster planci. Next base: position 10,222,981 of record NC_141781.1, read on the forward strand.
TTGCATTTGTGGTTGCTTTCACACAAAGTATGAACTGGTATTAACAATTAGGCCTAAAAAAGTTTGTTAAGATGAAGTGGGATGTTAGAACTCCATTTTTTAATGTAGACTAAGTAGGCCCTCGTGCCTGGGACTAACGATTGTAGCTCAACTCGCCCCTTGGCCGACTCACCCCTTACCAGCTCGCCCTTACCAACTCGCCCCATGGCCAACTTGCCTCTTGCCAACTCGCCCCCTAGCCAACTCGCCCCCTGACCTACTCGCCCCTGACTGACTCGCACCCTGACCGACTTGCCCTTGGTCAGGGGGCAAGTCGGCCAGGGGGTGAGTTGGTAAGGGGCGAGTCGTTCAGGGGGCGAGTTTACGAGGGGGCAAGTTGGAAAGGGGCGAATCGGTCAGGGGACGAGTTGACCTGACACCGGACTAAGCATGGAGCTATAAAAAAGGAACTGTGACCATATAGTTGTCATGTCCCTAATTTTGCCACCTATTGTCAAGTTCAATTGGTTTTCACATTAAGTTGGCCTAGATACCTGCACATTGTTGAAAATATAAATGTTATTTTGGTCATGATCTTAAGATAGTATAGTCCTGCAAGCCCAGGTTGGACATTGTCTTCATTTCAACCTGGGCTAGCAGGACTCTACCATCTTAAGATCATGACTAATGTGCAGGTAACTAGGCCAATGGTCACCAACGCTTGCTGCATGCACAGCCTCACCCCCGGCCCGATGTTGTGTGTACTCGGTATGGAGATCAGTGGTACTCGTGGCTGAGCGTTTCCGAAACGGGTGGATTCAGTTAAGGCCGGTTCATATACTCACTACGTATTCACTGTGTACGCAGCATGAAGGTCTATTTTGAGGTGTCTGCAATGCGTGAAAAGTGTATAATGAAAATGCACGCCCTTGCACACTGTTTGTAAAAGTAATGGACAGTGCGTACGTACAAGATGTATGCGTATTCGGACAAATTGAAATTTCTAAACTTTTGTCACATACGCACACACAGCCGAGACTTGAGAAAACATGAAAGTGTGAACGTCAAATGCGACGTTCACATTACGCGCTCCATGTGTACAAACGCAGGTAGTGTGAACCAGCCGTTAGACTTCAGTTTCAGCGGTTCCAGTCAGCTGCCCAGTGACATCAATTCTATATTGGACCATCATGGAATTCTTTCCTGGTATACATGTAACTCCTCAATGTGGGCTGTGAAATCATTGCCACTCTTGGGTACATATACATGCTTGACAGCTGTCGCTGGCCTGTACAGTAGTCACTCTTTGGGTCTTTTGGTTAGCAGCACAAAGATGTACACGTACTTGTATTACATGTACAATTTATACACAGCTGTGTGATTTTGCGCATTGCAATAAACAACCCCTCAGTCATCCGATTACAGTTTGTGCTGTTCAGCAACTGTTTCTCTTCTGTCCCACTGGTGTGACTGGAATAATTGTGCAGTAAAACCAACTGGAATGATGAAGACAGCCCAAAAGAAAAAAGAAGTCATTTTGTGCTGGCAAACGATTAACTGTAATACACACTGAAGCTGTGCAAAGTTGTGTTGCATAATAGAAAAAACACAACAGGAGACTAGACTTTGAAATTTGTGAATACTACGGTAGTATGAGTGCTGTCTACCTATATTAGAGTACATTCACTGCTGATATCATAGCATCCTGCATACCTTGTTGCCTGACCTGCATTTGGGCCCAATTTCATAGAGCTGCTTTAGCACAAAATTTGCTTAAGCACGAAAAAATCTTACTTGATAAATCAGGTAACCAGCCAAACCTCCATGTGATGTATATTGTTTTGGGATTGTATTTAGCTTGTTTTTTGATTAGCATGACAATCAGATAGAGTTTGAGCTGGTAACCTTTGTTTATTGAGCATAGTGTTTGCCCGCTTAAGCAAATTTTGTGCTTAAGCAGCTCTATGAAATTGGCCCCTGATGCTGTAAAAAAACCAACCCATAAGGGGTCTCTATTATGATTATTTGTAGTTGTTAGTTACAGGGATGATTCAGTGCATTGCAGATAACTGTATCAGAGTTTGTGGAGCTGGCAAGTCAGTAGATGTAGACATGAGTAGTACAGGTGCATACAGATAGGCCAACTGAGCTTGGCTGCTACACACAGCCACTTGGGCAAATTTCACTCCATGGCAGGGTATCAGGATGTTGCAAAAGACAATTTTATAGTAACAGTAAAAAGTATATGTACCATGCAGTACAAATGACCCTCAGGAGTAAGTATTTGATGAATTTGATCTCATTTTAAAATTGGCCAATCTTTCCATTTCCAAAATGATACTTGATGCCTTTCATCAAAAACCAATCCAGCAGTCAGGGCTGGTAGTTGTGAGATAATTCTGTAATGAAGAGAAATATTTTCACAGGAAATGTAGCTTGGCAGGTGGGCAAGCCAAACTGTAGCTGGACCCGCAGCAAATTAGTGGGAAGCCTGGTGGGAGTTAGAGTGCAGTGCTTGATGCTATTAAGTTTTAGCAGTGGAGTGAATTTCATGTGAAACACATGAATGGTTGGATAAACTCTCTGGAAACAAAGGTGAGGGAAAAAATGTTTATCAAATGTTTGGAGTATTCCCTTCTGGAAAATAATGATGATTTTTCTGAAAGGTTTTCTCCTCTTGGCATGGCACTGTACTTGGACTGATTGACAAGGTAGGGCACTTACATATGTCTGCGAGCATATTACATTTACATTCACTTGAGCCAGTCTGCTTGCTGGGTATGATTTGACAGGATTTATTGGAACCAGATGCCCTTTATCCCAAGGCACTACCCCGATATAATTAGTAGTAAAAACCGGAGGCCAGTCATAAATTTGGAGCCCCTCCCCCTAAAAAGAAAAATCCCCTGCAAACTTGTGCTACATCTTGTATTCTAAAAAATAATAATGTAGAATTTATTTTGGGGTGATATAAAACAATGTTTTTTATTTGGGGGGCATAATTTGCACTGATAAATGACAAATTTTGGTTTCAGTAAGGTTGGTTTTTGAATCTGTGAATTTTTTTTTTCGGTATTTTAGTAAAATGTAACCTCTTAAAATGGAACCAAGTACAGTACATTAGGTTACATGTAAGTCCATGCAAATGTACCATACATGCATAGACAAGTACTACAAGCCCCAGTAGTAGTCCAAATGTAAATGAACACTGTTAACATGTTGTATCTTCCCTGCTCAAATTAACAAGAACCAAGGAAGCACCTGTAGTGTATGGTGGTACACGACAGTAGGTTTTTGTGTTGGAGTCAGTTTATGTGTCTTTTGTGCAAACACAAACAAACTGGTACATTTCAAGATATTCAGAAACATTTTCCCACAGATGGCTTTCTACCTACATGGACATACATGTGCACTTGCCAGTCATGGGGACCTTGTTTGTATGTACATGTACATGTATGTATGTTTGTCTTGCCTTGCAGTCAAAGTCCAACAGTAACTGATATACCTGTACAATGCTGTCCATGCATGCACCATAAGATATGCACCTGTTTGCTTTTAATGCTCAGGGCTCAAATTACACATACACTGCACATGTACATGTATATGATATGCACGTAGGACAAGGCAATTTTAGCAGTACAGTGTACGTAGTGTCACTTTAGATGAGGAATGCACTACATACAGCAGGTGAACCAACGGTAGTTGGGTGTTATGTCCCAACTACATGTATATGTACATGTTATAACAACAGTCCCAACTGCATGTACTAGTATATATGGTTCGTAATTAAGTGGGACGTCACTTCAGTTTAAACCACGCCCACAGCATGTGCACTGCTCATAGAGTAATGCATTGATCGTCGTTTACATGGAACCATGAAACCGGAAGTTAACGCGCAACTTCAGCGATCACCCAGTGGGAGCCTGCAAATTGTGGTGCATCTGCGTGTTTGACAAAGTCACGTCCGAACCGGATATTGGGACTGATCCAACTCAAGTACTACAGTTGGGCCAGCCCAGCTACATGTACATGCACAGAGTGCTAGTGTGTGCCATAGCATGTGCCAAACTCATTTCATTCATATGATTAATTCCTGCTTGCAGAAATGAGTTTTCTATAGATGGTGCCAATTTGGCATAGTTTGTATGAATTATGTCAGGAGGATGTTAAGAATGTTTTGTAGAAATTTGCTGACCATACCGGTATTTGGGGCAGCTGAAAGAGCTACATGTACGCTGTAGTTTAGAGATTCCGTGGATTTATCTAGACTTTTCAAGAAAAATTGCACAAAAGAAGAAAATGTTTCACCCTCCAATCCTCCTATCCTCATCTCTGTGCACCGTTGAAAAACGTCTTTACACGTTCAGTGCTTTTTGCTAAGGAAATATGCGCTTGGCCAGTCTTTAATGTGCATTTAAAACTAGCTGAGGAGACTAATGCTGAGCCACAATTACTGTATCAGTGTTCATTCTACTAAGACAGTCTTACACGTTTGTTTAAGACTGACCAGGCAAATTTTTATTCCCATTTATCAGTACCATTTTTGTCAGAGCGTCAAAAGAAGTCAGTATACAATAGATTCCCAAGGGTTTTGTTCAAGAAGTTTACTTTCATTTTCCCAAACACCCCTGTCCATTTTATGGTATATTCCATGTGCAAGAAGTCCAGAAGAATCTCCTTATATGGACTTGGTGGGCGTTTGACAAGTTTCGCAGACCGGGAGGAATGGAATAAGCTGTCTCGTATCCAGGTGCCAGTGCATTTTTACGCAGAAGGGATTATCAAATCACGGCAGACATTATCATATGTTAACCCTAACTGCCCAAAACCTTCCATACTCCAACAGCAGGTTTTGTGAGGTTTGGTTTCGTACCTTAGGAACCTGTTGTTGAATTTTGTGAGACTTGGGATGAAAGGCCCAGGGAATGGTGTTGGATTCTGTGTGAGTTGGGACACACACAGGTCACTGTGTGCAGTGTCTGGCTTGCTTTACCAATTGTTGGACTATGCTTGATTTTGTCAGGTTTGGTACTGTTCAGTGCAAGTCATCCTATACTGCATAGACCCATCCATACCATATCACTCAAACTACAACAGGCTCATTCTGTTGGAGTTTATCAGGTTTGGTACAGTGACCTGCATGTACAAGTACATAGACATGCACATGAACCTGTTGGATTTTGTGAGGTTCAGTATGCTTTCTAGTGCAGGAGCCTGGGGGTTAGGGTTAATACACAGCCTCCTTGCATGTTTTTGATGTATGAATGTTGTGTTATGTTCCCTCCTATATGTTTGGAGTTTCCAGTTGTTTTTCTACGGTACATGTACAGTACATCATAGATTTTAAGGACACACAAGTGATAGAAATTTTTCAAAATCATTTTACATGGACCTTCACCCAACAGATCTTTATTGTTTTTGTCATAGTGAAATGATACCAAAATGTTATTTGCTTTTACTAGTGTTTGACAGTTACACACACGTGCATGTATACTAATGACATTTTTTTCTGCATTTCTTGATGGTGTGATATTGTACCGTACATTTCAAAACACAGTGAAATTGAATATTGTGTAGGTTATCCTCTTTTTTGTGTGTGTGATCGCAAGGAATTTGTGCTCAATTGTAAAAGTGTTTTTAAAAGTTTGTTTATTTTTATCACTTTAATGACAGTTCCCGTATTTTCAGAAAATCCCCTACTGTATAGAGATTTGATGATATTTCAATGTAAAGTTGAATTTTGTAGTTCTTACATACATGTAAATAATGGTTGTTTTCCACTGTGGAAGGGGTTTTTTTTTTTTTTTGGTCTTGGTTTGATCATTTTGAAAGCATGAATGCAAACATGATCATGATACATATAAAAATTGTGAAAAAAAAATCTAGATCTTAATAGTGTAAGTTGGCTTTTTACTATGCAGGCCCACCCCTTTGACGAACTTCGGTTTGACGTCAGTATCAACGATAATGTCTGGTACCTGCGCTGCAAGAACACAGAGGACCGGCAGAAGTGGCTGGACGCTCTGGAGGCACAGAAGGCAGCAGCTGAGGCCGAGAGCACCAGTCTGCAACGCCAGGGCTCCATGCTGTCGTTGCATTCCACTGCTAGTCTGGCATCCTCTTCCTCTTTCAAGGTTTGCTGTTTTTAAAGTTTTGATCAATCAAACAGCCAAAATTTAACTGTGAGGAATCTATTTGTGTAAGGTCACAATACTGTCCAACTTTCATGATGCAAAAAATGAACTTTAATTTATCAGATGATGTAACCATTTTCAAGCTATGTTTGCTTGAGATTATTGTTGTACATGTATTTGAGAGATAAATAAAGATAAATAATTCAGTGTAAATGCGAGTCTATAATTTTTATTCACGTTGAAGAGCAAATTTTAGTTCCAAATGGCGCCCAAAAATGGGACATTGCTTGAACAAAATTTAATGAACTCAACTACTTTAGTTATAGCTCACGTATTTTATCACAATGGTCATATTTTTTTAGTTAAGCAATGAAGTAATATTTTGGCCCTTTAAAAAAAAATAAATAAATAAATCCACGCTCCAAAATGGCAGCTGAACCTGCGTTAACGTTCGTTTCACATCGTGTCCACCACACCATACCATGACGAAAAGGGCCAGAATCATCATTTACAAGCCTCACCCTTACCTGTAAAAGCCATTTTTATTCGAAATGAGCTTAATAAACATCGTGTAAAATGTGTGCTAGACCATAATTACCCTCGAGGATGAGAAAACATCAGCATATCGATCGCGATAATTTTCGTGTCCATTTTGTAACTAACGTAAAATGTCCACATGTTTTAACTGGTGATCAACGCAGTCTGAATAGTGGTCATACACGTGCAATGGTACCCTGCATGGATGACCTAAAGGTCAAGTGTTTTAGGCTCGATTACGTCTTTTCCGAGATAAAGCTATTTTAAGCACCGTGTCCACCGCGCGCCGCTTTCACGTCTCTTTGTAACGAACGGAGAAAGTTGCTGCGCGCGACAGCTTTCCCTCCAACAATCAGGAAAAGAGCAGCCAATATCCGGAAAAAGAGCAGCCAAAAGGTTTGTATCAACTTAAATAGATTTTATTTTCTGTATTTTTTTGTGAAAAGAGGTCAGATGGCATTGTAAAAGGGAAGATTTGAATGGATAGTCAGTGGGTGATTTTTGGGCTTTGTAGCGGACCGCTTGGATGGTTTCGTGTGAATCGTGTCCATGTTTAACGAACGGAAGAAAAAAATAGTAAACATCTGAAGTCCCGCTTGAAATTGCAAAACGACAAATAATTTACACTTTTTAAGCTAAAGTCCATCACAAAAATGAACAAACTTAAAGAATAGCCTTGCCAAGTTCAAGAAATCATCAGTGTTTCACGTTCGTTACACACCGGCACTTTCGACTTCGCCCCATTCGTATTAAAATTCGCCCCATTTGTCATCCAATAGTATGGGGGCGAGTTCGCAGTGAATTAAAAGTAAATGGAGCGAAGTTGATGTAACACGTAGGCAAGTGATGTTTACACAGATAGGGGAACTTGCCTTTGTGGAACCCCTGGGGTCTTGTTAGAGTTTTTTTTTTATGTTTCCACAAATCAAGCCACTGCCGGTTATGTTAAAAAATTGTTCTATTTAAATTTTATTTTTCTTCTATCTTATTTCAGAAGCCAGAAAAGAGAAAAAGATTCAATGGTTGGATCAGATTATATGTCTGTAGATTCACATGTCCTTGTGAAAGAAGCTTTAGTAGTAATTAAATCAAAGATTATTCGATTTCAACCATTCCTGTTGCCATTTCTGTAATTTCAGGACCCCACAAGAGCCTGCCGATCGCCAGCTCACTCCAGGGGATATAGTTGTAGTCGCATTTGAGGATGCATGGTATCCAGGTGCCATCAAGCGCATCATTAGTGATGAACTGGCAGTTATATACTGCATGGATCGTCCAAATAAAAATAAGCAAAGTTTTGTTTGGGAAAAAGATCAGACCGTTAACAGGAAATTCATTCTGTGTGTTGTTTATCCAAGTTCACTTATTCCAGATCCATCTTTGCGTTACTTTCACTTGGACAGCAAAGAAGTAGGTAAAATTAATGCACTATACAGTGTCTATGCTAATAAGTATTTTTAAACGTTTATTGCCAAATGTAGTTTTGTCTAAGTATGTCATCAGAGGTTTGTCTAAGGTCTGTAGTCAAAAGTTCATCAGTTTTTCAGCAAAAATGAGTCACCCAGGTGGCACGAACTGAATAAATTCAATGAAATTCATTTAATGAGATGTGCCATGTTCTTCGGATGGGATCGTCAGTGTATAGCCTCCACAATGAAATACAGTTTTTAAGAAACAAGATTAGAGTGAAAAATAAAATAGTCATTGACTCAATTTACTTGTTCCTCAGAATTGTTTAATGTTGCAAATGGTGCACATTTAAATATACATACATGTACTTAAGTTCACAATGTCAAAGATTTCAACTTCTGTGAAGCTCATGTGCAACCTTCTTGCATGCATATAGGGCATCTAAAAATAGGCTGAAGTGGCTTATCAGATATGTAGATCACAGAGATGCTCCCAAGAAATGAAAAAGCATGTGCATGTATTAACACCTGCACATAGTAACATAGGCAATTTTCTGAAGGTGAGGCAACTACCTTGAGGGCTCCAGTAAAGCAAGTCATAATAAACTTGTCACATGAAATGTTAGCTTTGATTCGAAATTTTTGGTGTCCGTGTCATTTTTGTAACTAACGTTAAACTACAGGACAAAGATCTTTGAAATTGAGGGTATCTGTTCTTTGGTTGTCAATGATAATGTCCTCTTTGAAGTACTTGCAAGCTTCGCAACCAGCTGTTTTCCTCAAGTCATCAAACTGCAAATCATTTAAAATTGTTTTGTGTGAAAAAGTACACTTGTTAACGTTAGTTACGGTGTCCACCTTATTAAGATATCGTAAAATTAGTAACAATTAACATTTTTTTTAAAGATGACTTTCAGAAAGGAGGAAAAGCTTAACCACAACAATACAACTCCACATTGTTTTTCTTTGACTTTTATTATTGCATGGTTGACTGCAAAGTGGACACCGTAACCAACGTTAACTTATGAGGCCCCCCTCTACAGAAAGCACTGCACGGAAGAAAATTTCTTGGGCCGATTATCTTCCCATTGCTATTTTCTGATAGAGGGTGGTCCATTGTCATAATTTAAAAGTAAATTAAACACCTTTCACTAGATTGAATTTTTACCTATGTGTCCCATTTTTGTTAGCCAGTATTGTATCCTTACACATTTGCTGAAACACCTCTACAGTTCACGTCATCTCACTTGTACCTCTCAACGACAACCTTTCTTTGTGTCCTTTCCTTTTTTCTTTTAAAGAGAATATTTGAAATAGTTGGTTTGAGTAGTTTTGCACAGTTCACTTTCACCATCAGAAAGGGCATCTTTACTTTCACAAAATTGTTCAGGATTAATTGAATAGAAAAATGTAACTCAACAATTGTTGCACTTGACAACCAAGCAATCAAATAATACTCACTGGCAAAGTTCCAACATTGAAATGTTAAAAGCATAAATGAATCTTCAGCTATAACCAGTTCTAGATCACAGGCAGGTGATGCTCATGTAGCATATCTCCAAAAACTTATATTTTCCAGCATCTTATTAAAATTTGGTCATGATCTGAGCCCATACCTTGCTGTAGGAGCTTGCTGAAGAAATAGTAATGCCCATTGAAAATTTGAACAGATGGACAACCATTTGGCAGTATTAGGTGGTCATTTCCTGACCAAAGGGTAGACCACTTGTCATTGCTTAGTGCTTATTACGGTATATCTAAATGTGCTTGTGCAAATCAAACTTGCCTGTGAGGAGTAAGTTTCATTTTCTACTCTTTTGTTTAAATGCAGAAGGGGCGTGGTCTGCGAGAGAAGCTTGCCGAGATGGAAACATTCCGTGACATCCTCTGCCGTCAGGTGGACGCCCTGCAGGGTTACTTTGATGCCTGTGCTGAATCTGCTGCCGGGTCTGGAGACCATAGAAAATGGCTTGATGACCCATGTATGTTGAAAATACCAAATTGTATTGAAGCTGTTGATATTTCAGGAACCAATTTGAGCTGCTTTTTCACAGAAACGTGTTAACTGTGGAAAATATATGACGTGCAAAACCAGTAAACAATAAAAGTGCACATTTTAAATGTGATACTTGAGACTGGTTTCCTGCTCATTTTAGCTTAGCACAAAAAAATTGATAAGCAATGTTTGTCACTTAGCAGCTCTGTGACAGTGGGCTTGTGTATGGAGATTAAGGGAGGGCACCTTGTCACCCAAAATACCCTCCTTCGGTACATTATATCCACCCAACCTCTTTGTTTGAAGAGTGCCACTCCGCATCTCGGTTTTAAATTCCAAAACAAAATCTTATAAAAACATTAGCCTTCCCACCATCATAACTGATAAACAGATAAAAGCAGGTGTGACACCAGTCTCAGTTATAATCCTGTTGAGTCCCATCAGAAACTTTGATATTTGGCAACTGAGTCATCGTTCCTTAATGAATGGTTTTGCAGTAGTGGACAGCAACGATGACGAGGATGACATTGAAGATGAGTCCGGAACCACTCCTAGAGTTGACTCCCACATGAGGTTGACCCACACAAATGGTCTCTCAGCTCAGAGAGACAGAGGTATGTACTGTTAGGTTTGCGAACCTCCCAGATCTTCCAAAATGCAACACCAAGTTTGGGCAAGTGCTTTGGAGGACTAAAAAAAGTCGAGCCCAGCCACCATAGGTAGAGCCTGATGCTTTGAACCATACTTGTGTTGCCTTGATATGCACTTAATTGGGCATAAACAAGGTTTTACTGGCAGTTATGGCCATGTTCAATTAATGACAGTTGGTCAACCATTCGTCAATTTTACCTGGTACCCAGGATATATTTTATGCACTGATCACCAGGGAGAATCAACCAGCAGTTGATAAATGGCCGCTGATCAAACTTGGCTTATGTTGGATTTTTTGGCATTATGTTACATTTGGTTTGATTGTGCTACTTGTAGCACAGTGCTTAGGGCCTTCAGTGGGATGAGCATTAACGCTAGCAGTCCCAAATCCTCCAATTTCAATATGATTTTACATACACCCTAGGGGGTTGGGGTTAACGCATGTACATATCTGTACAACTATTTCAAACACCTTGTTTGTCTTTCTACAGACAAACCCAACTTCCAGCCCCACCAGATGGGCATGGACTTCAAAGGGGAGGCGTTCACCTTCAAGGCCACCACAGCCGGTATCCTGGCAACCTTGTCACACTGCATCGATCTGATGAGGCAGAGGGAGGAGCAATGGCAGAAGAGGCTTGAGAAGGTGAGATTGCTGTGACGGAAAATCCAATCGTAGAGGAGAAAGAGAGGAGGTAGTATTGGGTTGCATTTTATCCTTTGATTGATCCTGGAAGGGCCAGAGTGTTGCCATTCTTACAGTTGCCGATATGCCAACTTGTACGATTTAGGGGTAATTTTTACGATTTGTTTAGTCTGTTTACGACTGTACGATCCAGACTAAGATTTTTACGATTTCCAACTCCAAGGTACAAAACCATACGGTTGTGTATAAACTCTACGTATGTAAGCTAGCACGGAGCCGGCCTAGTAATGTGCGCGTCAGAAATGTATCGCTGACATCCCGCAGTTTGTGTGTACAAGCTGCGTGATGAGCAGTAGAAACCAGCGTGGTTGAATCATCCGTTTGCCTCAATTCATGCTATGATGAATAGGGGGTGAATAGGCACGATTACACTTCATATGCAACGTGATTGTGTACGTCCAAGCGTTGTACAAGTACCGATATCGTACACACGTGTGTCGAACATCGTGCGAAAAGTTGACCGGATTCACATTTACACAATGCTAGTCAGGTAAATATAAGTGTTTTGACATGAAAAGAAGTTGTTGACAGGTGTTTATTTTGAAAGAAAAGACAACAGCATTTTTTACAACTTTTTAAAAATTTTTTCTAATTTGCTGCTGAAAGTTTTCAGGGTTGCGCCGAAAAATTAGGGTCAATTGGGAAACCGCAACTGAAAGTGCGATAGGATTACACTTTTCCATTTTGAAAAGTTGGCATCTCTGCAGTTGTTGCGGGGTTATCTCAAGTATTTGCTTTCAAGTGTCAGAGAGCTTGGGAAAACTCTGTCATTTGGAGCAGCCAGCAAACATCCAACACATACTTTGGAATTTCAAACAAGTGTTGGCCCACAGGATGTCATATTAGGAAGCTAAGAGACCCTCTCTCACTCACTTGCGGCGTCCTTGCGCATCACCAGGAAAAGGACATAGCTGTGATCAAGAGGTCAGAGCACTCAACAGTGGAGACTGACGAGTCGTTCACACTGGAGGTGGGGTTGATTCTAAAACATTTTCACAGAAGTAAGGAATTTTCATTCCCCTTCCGTTTTCCTTCCTTGGCCCCCCCTTTGCCACCTTGCTACATGTTCGTAGTCAAGGGACGTTGTAGCTGCTTAACTTAAAAGATTGCCTTGCAAAGTACTGCTTAGGAGGCTTCCGAAGCTGTAACACACAGGCCCCATATAGGATGAGAGAGAAAGTATTGGAGGTAGATTTGTATCTTTGGTGCACTCCCTTACTTTCTCAGGAGCAAGACAGGAGGAAAAAGGCTGTGGAAGCCTACAGAGCAGCTCTGAAGGATGTCAAGAAGAAGGCACGTATCGGTGGACCAGATTATGAGGTGGGTTGAAACATGGGTCGAGTTCGGGCGGCCTGTTCTTTACACAGGTTTCGTGTTCTCGCGCTCGAACAGTGGGAACATGGCTCAAGAACACTGTTCTCGGAGTAGGATCACACACCACCTTCTCTTCAGGGTTTTACAAGAACACATGGAAAAACTCGTGAGATTTTGATATTTGAACAGCTGCAAACATGGCAAAAAATAGAGTGATGACTTACAAAGCCAGAGATCATAGGAAACTTCGCAAAAGTAACATTAGTTATTCTTCATAACACAGAAATGAATGTTCCTGTTTAACCCCTTTGCGACAGATGACAGTAAAAGCCGCCGTAAAAATTGAGATCCTCAGTTCTTGGCCCACGCTCGAGCAAACACGGTGAAAGGAAGTAGACCCTGGCTCTTGTATATATGGTGCTTAGCCTTTGTGTGTAGCCCAGAAATGAAAAGAGCGAATTTGCATCATAATCACCAGCTTCACAATAGTCCCCACTTTGAAAAGAGGCAACAGGAATGTGGAAGCTTGAGTAGAGCCGCATGCCACCAAACAATGAGCCTTTTCACTGTGTAATTCAAAGCGTGCAGAGCACGCAGGGCCACAAATCGAGAATTTGCGGTGTGGCAGGTGGCCTTCATGGCCAAGCAAGGCTGGAATTCTCAGAGTCGGCTTTCGGAAAAAAGTTCCTGTCATCAAGGGGTTAAACAGAAAAGAGTTCAGCCCAGTTATCCAAACATTAACTCTCGAATAACGTACATGGACGCCACCATGTTGCATTTTGCATGTGACTAACTACCAGCGGTAACTGGTTGTACGTTCCCGGCGTTTGAGCGGCCGACCCAAGAACAACAAATTGAGCTGTTCGTGAACATACAAGAACAAGCCGCCCGAACTCAGCCATAGAGTAGGTTAATCTGTTCCCAGACTGAAGCAAATGGGATTTGGGTGGTCAAAGGGCACCCTCGGCTTCACCTTGAATGCCTTTCCCCCCGGCAGGTGTGCATAAAACCTTGGACACCTACACAGCAGGCAACAATTGTTAAATGCACTTCAACAGTGCTATGAAAATTGAATAAAAGTTTGGCAATCATGAGCTGTCATAAAATGTCAGGAAAATAAGAATTTTAGGAAAAAATACCTTTGTAAAAAAAACGATTTTTAGGAGAAGAGTAGCGATGTTGTAACTTTCTCAGTACTGAAATGAGTTTGTAGAGGCTCTTATGTCTGCATGGTAAATTAAACATTTTCTTGTTTTGAAATAACCTCTTTGTAGGAAGGGCCTCACAGCATGTTGAAGGAGGATGAGTTCTTTGATGCCATTGATGCAGCCCTGGACATCCACGACCAGAGTGAGGCTGAGATAGAGCAAGCAGATGATGCAGCGGTCAGTTTGTAGTTTCATTTTTGTTTTTTAATTTGCCCACTTGTTATTCTCTTCAGTCAAACAGTTACAGTGAAAGCCATGCCTTGACGTAGTTGGTTGTACATTACAGTGCAATTGAAAGTTAACCCAAGGAAAAAGACTGCAGAAAAGAGGGGAAAAAATCAGCATTCGCAGGTGAATTTCGCATTTTGACTGCTACTTTTCTCCTCTGCGAATTCACAGTAAATCTGATGCAAAAATGTGCCAAAACGGTGCAAAAAATGTGCAAAAATGGTGCAAAAACAATGCGAAAAATTTGACAATGTCGTGCAAAAATCTCTGTGCAAAAATAATGCAAAAACTGTGCAAAAATAATGCGAAAACAATGTAAAAAAGGTGTGAAAATGTCGGTGCGAAAACCTGCTCATCTAGGTCGGATAGACAAACACACTGTCAACGGATGTGAGTTGCGGTTGTGCACTGGGCCTATGTGTGTTGGGACTGAAATGGGCCACTGCGCAAGTGTTGTGTGCATGGATCATTTTTGTGTACAAACACATGGTCGCCTGACTCCCCATAGACACGATGTAGTAAATTGATTTTTAGCCCCAGGGACCTCACTATTTTTCATCGATTTGTGCATGAATGGATAGGGTTTGAGTTGCCCGAAGTCCTCGTCAAAAATTCCTGGAAAAAAGGTGAAGTTTCCTGGACGTTTGATCTGCTGAAAACAGTCATTTTTGTAAGTGGAATTTTTGAGGCTTTCTGGTACATCTTCAAGAATGTAGGTATTATTTTTGGAAAGAATGGGTCGGAAACACCTTATAAATATTGAGGTTTAGATTGTGAATGTGGGTGCATTTGACTGCCGAGCAATGAAGCGCACCGTGATTTTCCAAATGGTGGTGGCCAGGCATGCCTGCACGGCGGCGGGTTAACACGGTGTCCGCAAAAAGTAGCCTCACACATGCCACCGTACACTGGCGGATACTGACAGCCTTCTAAGATTTGGTCCATGGTAATCACTGTTTTTATTACTGCTTTTCCAAGATGAACAAGTATTAGGATATTTGGTGGCTCTTCTGACTATGTTCCTCTCAAAGTGTGGTTAGGGGATGTCTTTGACAACTGTTCAGTTGCATGTAACTGTTACTTGTGAACTTCATACTTGAAAATTTATTTTGTTGGGGCTGGGGTTATTTGCTTCTCAGTTGGGTAAAAGGTGTTAACAAAAGGAAAGTTACCAATGAAGTCACCAGGAGTCAAGGTAGTTTTATAACATGAACGTATTTCCATTTAAGAACAGTAACAAATATAACAAACACTTTTAAGGGAAAAGTGAATAGTTTATCGCTTTGTTTTTTTACTGCCGTCAAGTGAACATTTGGCTGTTATTCTATAACAGGAACACAAGGATGCTTCATTTAGCTCCAGCAACACCATAAGTAAGGATCTTCCACCCCACCCCCATCGGCTCATCCAAGAGGTAGGTGCAAGATTCTGTGGTGGTCAAGCAGTCTCTCAGAGAGTGTGGGTTTGAACCCAGTTGTTCTTACTACCACCGTCTCACCATTCAGATTTTTTCCCTTGAGCTTGTCCCTCTTCTCTCCCAAATGAACTGAGGATAACATGCTGTAATCCTGCAGCACATTCTCGGCCTATTACGAAACCCAATTCTTTTCAAACTTGGCAGATACTTGTGCTGATTTATGACACCAACTTGCATCAGAGGAGATGCCAATACCACAGGATACCATACTCATGCACGGGTCCTTAACTCGAGTGGGCGCAAGAACAAACGTTAGCAAGTCGTGACACCCTGTTATACAAAGAGGAATATAAACATGTGTCTACCACCGTGCATGTGACCAGGAAACGCAGTAACGGCTTCCAATTTGGTGGCCCGATTGGTCTTTGTGGAGGGGCCAATTTTCTAAGCATGCAAATCTGTTAAGCTCAGAAAACGGTTACTTACCACAAGCGGATCACCAGCCAAACTGTCATGCATGGCATATTGCTCGTGACTGGTTCACAGCTGGATTTTTGCTTCAGCATACGTTCGCTCGGCAGTGTTTTCTGCTGACCTGTTCTATGAAACTGGGCTGTGAACACATGTTCACCCAGCACTGCCTGTGTATCAATTCAGTTGATACAAGGATTGTATGAGTCAGTGCATGACAGGGGTAGCCATAATCCTGTCCTGTCTCCTGCAACTACGGCTTTGATTTTTGATCAAAAGAGACAGTGGTGGAGAGCCGTAGCCAGTGTTCAATACTTGTGCATGCCATAGTCTCACATGGAGACCGCACCTTGTGTTGCCAACGTAGTGTGCTACGCAAACCATTGACAAAATTTCTTATTGAGGTTTTCCTAAAGATTTAGCCCACATATGTATTTGCAATGGACGTCAGTAATGAAACGCATGATAAAGCCAAAGTAGAAAAGTTTTTTAAAGTGATTTTGAGCCATTTTGTGCAACATCATCATTTGAAGCCAGTATTGATCCTTTACATATCATAAACTGTCACACTACACTATTCGAATATCAACTGAACTTTCGGTTATGTAGTAAATCACTTTGAGAGAATAAAATCACAGCAAACCAGATTTTTAAGTTTGTAAATCTGGCTTTAAACCTTTCCAAGCTAATGACCATCAGGATGACCTTAAGTTGAATGCTGGCTTCATCTTTATGTGTTTCACATTCTTACGAAAACCCCGATTGCAAGAATATGTTGATTTACTATACCTCATACATATTCATTATGGATCGCCGAACTCTCATTGGTGCATTCACGGTCACACTCCAGTTGCTGTTTTTGCTGTTAGCCAAGCGCAGACACAATCGTGCTTGCAAGAAGTAAAGATTCATGCATTTTTGACAGTCTCCCAGCTTACCCGAACGACAGCTAAAAACGCATGCACAGTAGTAGAAAATCTAGGAACTGTCGCCCAGGTGCACTGTGCACTTATGGTGGCGCCAGCCTAGCAACGGTCTGTATGCATTCATAAATGTAAATCTAAAAAGATGAGGTGTTTGTGTTTCAGCCTTAAGAACAAAATACAAGTTCGTGGAAACAAATTAATGAAGTTGTTATTGTTTTCGGAGGTTATTGAATAAAATATATATGAGGTATAGTCAAACAAATATAACATGGTTTATTTCAGTTGGACAGTCCAACCTCAAACCATGTTATATTTGCATATTGTTTTACAGGAACAGAAGGAATAAATGATTTTGCACTGCTAGAAAGGCTACTGCATATTTGATGACATGTGATCATTGAATGACAGAATAATTCCATCAGACGTCTCGTTTCCATCACAAAAGCCGGCTGGTATTCAGTGTACGACCCTGAACAATAAGTAAAACTAAGTTGAGGAAGGAAACATAGGTGTGAATCTGTGAAAGATACTGCCAAAGGTGAAATCTCCAACAGGAACCCTCTTTGTGCATTAGTACATTAGAAGAATATTGGTCTAGGTTTTGCCTTACAACTGATCGTGGCAAACTTGTTGGTCAAGTGGTTAAGACGTTTGCACTAGTGAAGCAGGAAGTCATGGGTTTGAATTCCAACTGAACAAGCTGTTACCGTTAGGGCCACCCTGAGAATACAGTAGGAATATCTACATTGGTGGAAGCTCAAAACCCACAAAATTAACAGCCTCAATGCAAAGTCAAATTAATATCATTCGCAAGAAAAGTTTTTACAGTTATATCAAAGACCTCAAAAATACTCTCCTGTATCTCTATCTTTTCTTGACATATCTTTGCAGTGCCACGACAAAGTGGAAGAGAACATTAGATACTCCTTTGAGAACATTGAGAGCAACTGGGATCTGCTGCACCAGGAAGGAGAGATGAAGGTAGGCAGGGCTTCCTTTGTCCCATTTTTGCAGTGGTAGACATCCTGGACTTTCCTGGTCGGACACCCTCCCCTTCCCCCAACGGTAGCACTCCTCTCTTTGTGGAAATTTAATCTCTGAGGCCCTACCTGGTAGAACGATGGAATGGTTGAGTTGTGTGCTACTGCTGTAGTCTGGTTCCTAGACCAAAAGATTTCAACAACCTTTGAGCGATGTTTAAGTCCAGTAGCTGCCATGTCATGTAACCGAGATGAAAGGAATTCAACCCCCCCTTCCAAATTTAGCCCAAATTTTCTGACCCATTCTGTTGATTTTGAGGTGGTATCACGAATATTCAGATGTACATGTATTGGGCATGTCTAAATTTTTTCTCCTTTCAGATTCCCAAACATGCATCACAAATCAAAAAAACATTTCCTAAATTTTTCGTGGTAGTTTTTTGCATATTGATCTCTGCTTTTGCACAACTTTCATAATGCTAAACTTTTGAAATGTAAGAGACATGTGACGTTCTAAAATAAAAGGGGCATCCTAAAACATTAACTCGTGCTTTATTTCCGTCATCAACAGCTATCTGCCTCCATGTCCTATTGTTATGGCGAGGAACCAGCCCGCTCTTGAATGTCTCAAACAAATTAAGATCAATCTGTACACCAATGTGAGTGGCGAAGCCACGGGCCAAGCACCGTGCACCGGTGCCATGCCGCCTTGACTAAAGGCTAGACGTGATTCAGCCCCAGGTGCTGTGTGTCGTCTCTGCATGTATGCACTGCGTGCGTTGGGTTCGAATATAATGGAGCACTATCGGTATCATGCAATGTGATGTACACAATTCTCTCAACTCAGTGACAGTAAAGGCAAAAAACTAATCCCGTTACCAGTAATGTGTAAACTGACATTTTAAATTTTAAGGGAGTACACTGGTTTTGTTTTGTTATGAGCAGGCCTACATCCTGTTAAGGTTGCCTTTTCAGTTAATGTCAGTAAAAACATCAGATCGGACATCAGCGAATGTTCCGGTTAACTAAAACATCGGACATCAGATCGGTAGTTAAATCCTTTGTCAGTTGATCCCTAACTGGTTTCCTATACAAGTGGTGGACTTAGGAGAATTTTGGAAGGTTCCCAGAAAAGTTGCCTAAGACGGTCATGTCACTTCCAGTGGCTTGTGGTATCTTGTTCATAAACAACAAATTGCCTCTTTTTACATAGCAGTTGACAACTTACTTTGTGCGCATGTACAATTCGATTCATATCTATATCTTGTCCTACTGCTTTCTCTGTTTTTAAGCAATTCTTCCTTTGTCCACACTTTACCAGTGTTGCTCCTGGCGCAAAGATGGCTCTCTATATTCAAGCATAAAATGTCTGAAAATTGTGTAGATTTGCCAATCGTGGTGGCATCTAAAAGGGCACATGATCCGCAATCCTTTGATGTAAGTTTCATATCTCCATTTGATGTAGTTAGGGAAATATTGGCGAAGGAAGACTTAACACTGCCTGCAAGTTTCAAAGAAAACCACCGTGTCACCTGTCTGGCGACTGTCAGTCCATTCCACCAGATGAATTATTACCTTCATTGTTAGCTACATGTACTTATGATCATAAAGAAATTAGCATGTTTCCTGAAAGAGACCTGGTGATAATTTTCCTCCCTGCAGATCTACAAAATGGAGCAGGAGGTGGATGGGATTGTCCTGGACCCTCTCAAGGCGACACACACCGTGCGCAAGGTCACGGCGCACGAGATGTGCCGGCTGTTCTGGGATCTCAAGTACAGGATGGACTGGGATGGTGAGCCAACCGCTTTCTCTGAACCTCATGCTCTGAAAAATTGCCGAGGATTCATCTCATTGACAACCACTAGCTAAATATTATTTGGATTGAGATAACAGAGGTGCTGCTGAATCCTTTCCTGAGTGAGCCTATGATACCTTCATCAAAGGTTGTATACATGTATAGTGCTAACACAGTGCAGACAAAGTGTGGTAATGCGCATGCGCCTGCCTTATTTGCATATTTCATGGAAAAGGTCCATTGTTGGTGGTTAAAATTTTCATACATGCATATACAGAAGGACTCAGACTTACTTCAAACCAGGCCCTTCTAAAACTTTGTGGCTTTTTAAGTGCTTTTGTCTGGCACTGTGATTCCACTCTTACATTTCGACTGGGGTGCTGTATTCAGTTAACAAAGCCATGGTTATTGTTCTCAATTCATATCATGCCACGTCATAATTACTTGAGAATTTTGAAAGGGACTTATCCAAAGCTGTGTAAAGCCATGTTTCCGTTGGACTTTTTTGGTTAACTTTTATGACTTTCGTGAAGAATGAAAAAACTAAATCCAGTGGGGACATGCGGTAAATTGATGTCCTTGTCAAGTTAGCACAACTATGATGTGAAGATTACCAGGCCGAAAGTGGTCGAGGAGGATTTCCATGTGGCCACAGTGAGTTAGCAGGGGTGCTAAAAAGTTTAACGGGAACAGTTCCATGATGTACCGTAGAATTACCACAGCCAACTTGCAAACCTTTTGATAAACAGGACAGCATTATGTCACCACTACACAGAGATTGACAGTGGACATGCGAAATGGTTGCACATTCAGAGCTCACAGACAGTGAAGCCGTATCCAGAGAAAGCCATACACAAAGGGTGCAGAGCACAAATTCAAGCCCCATTGAAAATTGTGTAAAATCAACTAAGTTCCGGTTTCAGTAACATGAAAACAAAAACTGAATTATTGTCTTGTCCCTAGTCTTTCTATTTCTCTTCAATTTCTAATGGGTTTCCCAATGCCATTTTTAACCATTCACACAAAACAAACTCGCCCCTCCCCCCAAAGTGATATTTCCGAAACCTGCCCTGAGCCATTTTTCAAAGGGACTCCCTCTACCTTCTTGGCACCAATCCCCCTTATTCCAGTGATTATTTCTGCTAAGCTCATTTACTTACATGTTGTATATAGAAAAAGCCCCACTGTTTCTTTTGAAAAAGGGGTTGTTTTGGCCGAAAAATGGGGGGGGGATTGTGGAAATGTAGGCCAGGATCAATTCCCTTAGTTTGGGGGCTTCTATGTGAGGGCAGAGTTGATAGAATTAAAGTACGAAAAATTGGTGCACTGCACCTTGCATGTACATGTTCAGTGCTAATTTAAAGATGGTAGATTCAGTCATTTTGTCAGTTTTTTCGTTCGTTTAAATGTCAGTAAAAATACTGACGAATGGAGGAAATTCTGTCAGCAAACAAGAACAGGGCATATCCACCCTCTCGGAGCAAAATTCAAGATAGAAGATGAACGGGTGTCGTGTTGAATTTCATGATCACCATAGTGCTGGCCGACAATATGTGACATTCAGGTTTCAGATATTCAGTCTCGCGTCAACATTCCATTACTGTTAAAGAAAGTCCAAGTGGGAATGCCTGGTAGACTGACATGAAGCAGTGCTGTAAGTTTCTGCATGGCCGCGGAAGAAAATGTCCAGTGGGAAGGAAGAGTTGTCTCAACCCTCTCAAAATTCCAGTTTTGGAAATTGTCAAACGAGTAACAGTAGAAACTGCAAAGGGACTGAAGTCTTGAATTAGCATTCTTGTAATTCATAGGCCACTAACTGTTAAATATTCCCATTCTTGCACATTTTAGATAACACAGGCTGTATTCAAATCTGTAGTTGTGAGGCTATGGCTGAAACATTTGTACATTGCAAGCTTTGGTAAATACTTGTAGCCATTGGCATAAATAGTCCATTTTAGACACATCCTAGTGACAGTGGCTTTGCAATTGCTAAACCACCATACACCTTCATCCATACCTCAGGGACCCTTGACTGGTGTAAGTCCTTGGAGACGCTGGCCCCAGATACCTTTATTTGCCACCAGATGATGCGCCGGGTCTGGCCCGCCACGCAGCGTGACACCTGCTTCCTCTCCCACATCCGCAAGCTGGACCTCAGCCAGCAGTCACAGGGCGACGTGGGCTCCTGGATCGTCGTCAACTATTCAGTGGACCATCCGGATGGGGTAAGTAAGGGACAGGTGATCAGGGAATAGAGGACATCAGTTGTTTGTGGAACATTATTTGAACTTTGTGACCAGTAATGATGGTGATCTATACACCCTGCGAGAAAATTTTGGGCAATTCCATGCGCAGTTGGAGATTTGGTCACACTATTATCAACCTTGCTGTTAATCAATAACAAAAAAGCGTTTGCAAAAAAAATTAGATTTACCAGTGCATGGTACTCCTTATATCCACTTTATCTTTTTTTTTTAAAATAGTTCTTTTCTGTGGAGTTACCTTTGATAACGATGTTGGCAACAGCTTGACCAAACTGTCACTTTTGCAAGCACTAACCCTTCATTGAAGCTTCATGCAAATGCCAGGCAAAATAAGATGTCAAAAAACTTTGACCCTTTATGAACTATCACCCCAGTAATTATTCCGTTGTAACAGATCCAGACCCATAGCCAACATAGTCTTTCCGCCATTAAAAAGGGCCAGGATGTACAAGGACTTGCTAATAATTGTAACAACTGCAGGGTTGTGGTCTCCGAAGGGCTATGTATTGACCCCTGCACTCTTCAAAATACATGAACTTCACGTCAGTCAGTGGCCTGTAGGAAGGAAAGGGTTTGTAAACTGTCAGCCTCATTTATCCTTGCTGTGAATTTTATGGGACATAATTTTGAACTCTGAAAATACAGTTGTTAGCCTTGTGAACTTTCTCCACAGTTTTACTTTCGGTAAATTCTGAACTGTCCTTTTCATGCAAGGAACTGAAAGAACCACACATTTTCCCATCATCCTCTAAGTAGATTGACCATTTGGTTTTTAACACGCTCCTGTAGTATGGTGAGAGTTCATTTTTGATGATTCAGAATCTGTTGTGAAATTAGTCCTTTTTTTCATTCTTTCATTTTTCTGTGGAAGGAGATTCCATGTGAAAGATAATCCAGTCTAGTTTGCTGCCAAGTTATCTAGAAACTTTTCTAAGATGTTGTGGTGGTTTACTGAAATGTACATGCCACTCAAAAATTGTTAAAGAGTTTAGAATTGAACTGTTCAAAAGAGATTACTGGAGGCCAGAGGTTTAATAATTTTCAAGGTTCTTTTTTTCCTGAGAAGCCTACATTGTAAACATGGCTGCCTGTAGAACAGTTATTTACCCTGTTACTGTTGGGTAGATTGCCTGGGTTGTAGTTACATGTACATGTAGGTTCTGTTATACGGTTTAAAAAAAAAAGCATTCCAGCTGTCAGTCGTCATTGTTATCAAATGGCAAATGCTTACAAATGTCAGTGACTTTAATGGGGAGCAATTGTTGAGAAAGAAATAATTCATGTACGGCATAAGCAAGTAATTTACTGCGACAAAGGTACCGGATAAAACTTTGGCTAACATTTAAATGTGCCTGCCTGTACCCTGAAAAACTATTGTGGAATGATGTAATTCCTCCCAAAACGACTGTTAACATTAAAGTGTATGGAGCATGCAAATGTCATGTACATGCACAATCTTGGTCTGGAAAAAGCAGTAAGTGTCATGGGTGGATCCAATGTTTCAAAGTGCCTTGCTTTGTGTATTTTGCATTCCAATATGGAGTATTTGCAATATGTGGGTGGGAATGTACAATACACCTAGTGTTTGGGGGTTTTGGAAGGGGGGGAACGCAAAATGTTATGTGCACAGACAGATTGTGAAAGGTTAGCACACGCCCATAGGTGCCGTGTGTAATTGCTGGGATACTGAGAGATTGGAGGTTTCTGAGAGGGTCAACTGTAGGACACTGAAAGGTCAAGCAACATTCCCCTTACCAGGGAAAAGGTCACAATTTTAAAGTAATGTTGCAATTACAAAATCAATTGCAGAGCTGTACAAATTTCAGAAAATAAACTAAAAAGTCCTCTTTAAAAGCCTCAGGTGTACATTTGCAGCATGGTCGGTTCCTGCACACTGTCAAAGGCTGTTCAAAAGAGTTTGACAGAATATGTGAAAGGATGTCAAAATGGGCTTTTGAGGTGGTTCATTACTGACTTTTTTCTTCTACAGACAAGTAAGTGTATCCGTGCCAAGATAAATGTCTGTATGCTCTGCCAGACATTTCTTGATCCGCCTGACACGAAGCTGGAAGATGCAACCAGAGACAACCTAGTCTGCAAGATCTACTATGTGGCACACGGTGAGTACCTTCCACGTTGTCAAAACTTGACCCTATCATTGACCTTGCTTGACCTCCAATGACCTCCTGACCTCCTTGACCTCTGAAAGGTCCGATTCGCGTGAAGCAAAATATAGTTTTGCAGTTCTTGCTCAGAGTTTCAGGGAAGGTTTTGGACTGGAGTCAGTAAAATATGGAAAGGAATCTAGACAACTCTTTGATGTTTTTTGTTTTCTTGTTATGTTAGTTCGAACATTCTCAAGCACTAAGCGGTTGAGCAATTCCATTCCTAACTCTAACCTGAATCAACTTGGGAATATTTTCCCACTATCTCGTGGAAAGCTCTAAGCATGCAGTGATGAACAAATTATATCAGCAGAGGATAAAACTAAAAGTTCTAGCACTTAATTTCTTTTGCTGTGTGGTCTTCAGTGAATTTGTTTTCTTTTCATAACTACTCAACATAATATTCTTCTCTGAATGCATGCATGAATTATATCAGCCTCCAGTGTTTCTGTGTCTGCCGTGAGTTGTTTTGTAACTTGCTTCTCTCCACTTTGTCCCTTTGTACTGATCTTGTGTTTATTCAAGCACAGGGATCAGCTGAAATGACCATTGTACCTTAGTCACATTGCGCCACACGTACGCCAATACCTTTAATCTTATATCCAGCATGATATGTGGTAAAGGGGGACCCCCCTAATGTAATTCACAAGCTGTATATCTGAAAGAAATTCTAAAGATTCCGTCAACACAAAAGAAGACATAATAGAAGGGGGTCTCCTTTACCACATATCTTACACCAAATGTTTAATTTTGCAGTGGTACCCGGTAGTCTTAAAATTCTTACTCCCACAAACTTGGTTGACAGCATTAAGCTTTAATCTTTGGAAAAGCAGTCTTGTGACATCCATCTATTTTCCAGACAGCCTCAGTGGCTTATTACACTCAAATCACTTGACACACAATTAGTACTGAGCAATATGGAAATGCCTAAAAAAAATTCATGAAAAGTTGGCTAGTGGCTACGGAAAAAAAAATTTGTTTTTCTTCTAGCTTTGGTCTGGAGTAACATGCACCTGTAGCAATTTCCTGATGATGGATTCCTACTTCCTTGTTTAGGTTTCCATGGGCCTAGCCTGTAATTCGCTACCATATGTTTGCTAAAGTACACAACCCTCAAGGGAAGGCAACAAAATCAGCACTCTGCCACCAGGTCCACCGTGCAACCTGTTTCCTTTTATTACACATTTTTTTTCTTCAGCAAACACGGAATTAAAAAAAGAAAGAAAAAGCAACTGTTCAAACAGATACACATGTACCGTACCGTGTATTGTACCCATAAATCGGAGCTAGACATTGCAGTCAACATTTCCTGATCTGAAAAGTTTGTTTTCTCCACCCCTGAACCCCTAAATAAAGAATCATCTAACAGCCATTGTTATTCAAATGTTATTTGGTTCAGGGTTGTTGTTTGTCCTTTTTGGCCCTAGCCTTGAGCCCTGCTTTAGACTGGACCCTGTGCCATACAGTATGTGTCCACAAACCTTTCTCTCTACTGTTATGATATAATCTATTCTGAAAAGAAAAGGCAAACAAGAAAATGTGGGGTTTTGTATAGCATTTGCCATAATCATGAGAGACCGTATTTTATGTATAGCGCCCTCTGTTGGGAGGTTTAATTTCTATGGGCGGTGGCCTTCAAAGTACCGTGTTTTTCCAAAACCACATTGAGTAATTGAGAATGCCTCTCCTTTAATAATTTTCCCAAACCACATAACAGTTTCATTGAATGTCACAGTATCCTCCACAGACTTTTTTTGATAGTCTAAGGTATTTTGACCTGAAGAAAAATTTATGTGGGGAGTTGGTTCATAAAAAAACCAGAATATTCCCATCAAGTTATAGTTGGTGACTCCAAAGGCTGCAGACTTGTTAACTACTTGCTGCCGGGTGCTTTTAAAAATGCAGTGCACACATACAGGCAATTTTCAAGATTTTCAGTTTTCAAAATTCTTCAAAAATTCATCATTTCTTTTAATGGACGTTTGCACCCACACAAATGACTGGTTGGTAGTTACTCGAAGCTGACAGGTAACCTTCATTGACTCCTGAATATTTCAGCCAGGTCTGCTTCCCTGTAAAGAGAGCTCAGAATTGTGAGGTGTTGCGTAATTTCCTTTGTCCCAAGTGAATGCGAGTGGCGTCTTTCCAAACGCGGCTGAATTAGCATGCAGCAGTGCTGTGTCGCTCATCAATGGCGCCCTGGAGCACTTTTTTCCGCGGTGCTATTCTGCGGGTGCGCTATGCCCAAAACAGCAGTATACTGTTTAAAAACAGTGGGGGATTACCTTCGAAAAATGCAAGCCGAAAAATGATGACAATTCCCGAGTACGGTCTTTTGTTACACGGACCAGCTCTTTTGTCCCATTTCGGGCGCCCGGCTCTGCGCATAAACCCATGCTGCTTAAAATGGGGTTCCCCGGCAGCAAGTGGTTAAAACCAAAGAGGGGAATCACTGGTTCCAAGTCCGTCGCTGCTCTCTAGCAAACAAACCCCCCTACAACAAGTTTACACAATCAACCGTGAGAAACCTTGTTCATTATTTGTCCTCTAAGCAGTCAGGATGCATGACCTAAAGGCCATTGTGACTGACCTTAGAATCATTGTTTGAGATGACCTGAGCATTGTCTGAGCTTATTTTATGTCGCTTATTTTGTGTGTGTCTGTATGTGCGAGGGCATTAGGAATGAAATGCCTTGTGTAATGTGGTGCCCTTTGACCTGTAGAAAAGAAGCACAGACAAACTGACAGGAAGTCCATAAAATGGTGGTCTGCCACTGAATTGACTAACCTGTCTTGAACTAACCAGTAAAAAATCTAAAATCTGTAATTTGTTGTCTTTTTTTCATAATTTTGTCCTGGAACATGAATAAAGATTGGTAAACTAAAATTGCATTTTTAATTTTAGGGTGTTTTTTTGGGGGGGGTGTTATATCAAAATCTAAATCAATTACATCTACTTAGATCTATTTCTGATTTCAAAACGAAAAAAGTATTTTCACCTGTAAATTGTGTTCCTTAATTAACAAGTGAACAACAATTGGATCCTAACTTTCAGTACCAGGATTATCTTCCCATGCTGTTTTCCTAATTCAAACACAGTTATGCTGAGGCACAAGCAATGAGCCCGTGGTTCCTTTTCCCTGAAAAAAGGACACAAAAGCAGATATGTCGGTTTGGTTACCCAGGCCCCCAAAATTTCAGCTTCATCGAGCATCTTCTTGTGCGTACATGCATGACGTGAGAATTGAAATATGTTGAGAACCGCCAGGGACAAAAACAACCTTTTGTGGTTTGAAAAGCCCCTGATCAGTCAGGGATTAGCAAGTAGTTTGTTCCTTTAGAAATGCCACTATCAGGTCTGCAAGGTCGGCATGCGTGAATTGACATCTGTGGTTGCATTGCTCACTGGACTTTTGACATGAACAGGGAAAAATAAACCGTATTCCTTTTTTCCCGTGGTGCTAAAATACAAGTCAACATCTGTACCAAGACCAGCCTCAATTGTGCACGTCCACCCCTTTTTATTTCCTGGTCCATGCAGTCTTGTACCCTGTCGCATTATCAAAAAGAAATTACTCATGGCATATAAGTCCCTGCAGTATATTTGGACTGATTAACAAGTGTTGTTTCTGGTGTTGTTGTTAGGTTCCTTTTTAAGTCTTACAACCTTGAGGATTCAAATTACCTTTTTGTTTTGTTTTGTTCTATTTTTATGCCACATTTCAAGTATTACCTACACAGACAAGTGTAAGGTATGTTTATTGGTTGGAGGAAAATCAGTACTGATAAAAATTGTCATCAAACATCAATTGACAGCTTTCATATCTGTTACCTTTCCTGTTCCACTTTCCCTTTTCCTGTCATTACTATCATTTTTCTTACTTGTTTTCATTTTTGTTTCCCATCTTGCATTAATTTATATATATTTCAATTTTTTTTTCAATGAGAGAATAGATAACATCATATCCTATTCCCTTATTTCCAGCTCTCAAGTGTTCAAATCCTTGACTTTAATGCTTGTTCAAATACTTGAGGTGTTCAGGAAGGTGTGGTGAAACAAAGGTCAACAAACATTTGTCCATTAAAAATATGACGATGGTTCAAATTGTGAAGAGGGAGAGATTGGATTTAGAGGCAAATCGAATTATATGTAAACTCCAAAACATCAAAATATGAACCAACCTTTCACATTATTGGTCATGGTTGTTAGTACAACATTTACTTCTTCCAACACTTACTTCTCCCAACAAGATTCAAACACTTCTGGTTCTAGAACTCAAGATCGTGCCGCCTGCTCACATAAGCCCAATTGTGCCTCAAATCAGCCGTTGTTTGCTGTCAGAAACTGACATGCTGCAGCATTGGATTTTTAATTTGTCAAATTTTGTTTTCATTCTATGTATGTGGATTCCCCAAATGTTTCATCCCTTAATCACATGTTCTACATGGAGGTACGTGTTTGAAACAACTTAGTTACTGCACACCATTCGTTGTATATGACCTCCCGCTCCTTTTTGGAGGGGGTAATCTTAATTGAAGACTGTGTGCTTCATATGTCAAGCCTCTAACTTTATAAACACATCTTTGCACCTTAGCAGGACTGAAGTGGTAAAGTCAAATAGTCTGTAAATTCTGTTGAAATAATACTAATCACATCACTTGTATTGCATTCACAGCAAATCCTGGAGGTTGGGTTCCGAGCTCTGTCATTCGCGCTGTCTACAAACGAGAGTATCCGAAATTCCTCCGTCGGTTTTCTGGACACGTGGTAGACTTCTTTAAGAATAAAGCCATAATGTTGTAGTGCCAACAGGATGGTAGTGTAGCGGTAGACCCAATGCTGTAATGCTGGATGGTATCATTGGGAAACGAAGGTGGGGGGGAGGGCTGAACTATCTTGTCTGTGTACACAAGCCAATGTGTTTGTCTCCATGTCTCCATCACCCTAGACAAACAAAATTGCCATACTGAGCAGGCATGGCGGTTACATGGTGTAACAGGAAAAGACCTGGAAAACCCAAATAGTGTAAAATTTTCGATAGCCAGAATTGGAAGCCATTACTGTGGTGGCATTTGCTAAGTGCACACGTGTGTCAAGCTAAAGATATGCATGTGAATGTGGGGCCACCACAGTCACGACATCTGATCGGACTAGTCTGTACATGGAAGTCTTTGGAGGTGGCCGTCATGTTTGTCTATGTACCAGCCCACTTCAACAGTTACAGCATGAAGTGGACTTAGCTCATAAGAACCAGGCTGTAGAAATTCCAGCCCTTGCATCAAGCCATCTAGTAAACGGTCATTTCTTAAAACCCGGGTTTCACTTCACACTCCCAGATTGAACGCCCGGTGTGCTTACTCAATTCAAGCAATATTACATGGGGGGGTCATGTCCATAAACACTAATTCTTTACTGACCTGTTAAATATGCTTAACCACCAGCATGGAAATCTGCTGTAATGATCAGAGAACTCTGTGCTTAGGGCAAACTGAGCCATAACTTTTAGCCCGCTGTTCAAGACTTGGTCGTACTACTTGGCTGTATTCACAATTGGGACATTAATGGTATCAATAGAACACCAACTTGAGTCCATTTGAGCATTACAAGAAGCAGTAACTCACTGCATAGATGTATTTCAACAAACTGGTAATACTTGCTGGACAGGATCACACTTGCTGTATTTTTGGAACTCTTCTGTTTTTTTTATAAAATTGTCAAAATTGTTTTGCCCCTAAATCGGATGGGAGCACAGAATGATCACATTACTTAGTCAGTTCAAAATTTGAATAGAACATTACATCCACTTTCTTGCATTGTTTACTGACTTCAAAAGGCGTTAATCCATCAAAAAGTGTGCTAATAAAATTAGTGTGTATATATTGTTACAAATCCTTTGTTTTCACAGTCGGTAAGCTTTTTTTCAATTGAAAAATTAAAATGGGTGCAAATTTTTTCCTGCTGACACATGGATGAGGAAGATATGAAAACTTACAATGTA
Organism: Acanthaster planci; assembly: GCF_054643075.1. Lineage (NCBI taxonomy): Eukaryota > Metazoa > Echinodermata > Asteroidea > Valvatida > Acanthasteridae > Acanthaster > Acanthaster planci. Next base: position 10,253,163 of record NC_141781.1, read on the forward strand.
AGACTTGGCAATGAAACCTTAGGCATTATTTTGAAGTAAGATGTAATGTATAACAAACTAAGTTGAAGAAGTACAAACTACTGTGCTCTCATTACAACAAACCTCTTCAGTTTATGTCAAGTATGTCATGTACATTTTGCCTCCCGTTGAAAAATTAGGTTTGTGACAGTGTGGCAGATCTCACAGTTGCAACTTGATTCCAGCTCAACTTATCGTAGGCAAAAAATCTCCCCTAAACATTGAATATATTCCACGAACTAATGCAGAGTTTTGTATTATGTGCAAATATGCTGCAAGGGAGATTTCTGTACTTTTCTGAAGTACCTATGGGTAGAATTTCTCTGCAAATGCTGTGAATAAACAGGGATCGTGAGCATGGAATTGTGTGGAGAACAAGGCCGTGAAATTGAGCCTCTGTTGGTCATACATGTAGTTGTATGTGGACATGTCCAAAAGCTGCATCCGTGTGGGAACAGAATGAACCGTATTGCCATCCATCACATGATCTCTTATTATCGTGTGAGTACAAAAAGTAGAACAAGGTGTTGAGAAAGAAAGCAGCTATAAATGTGTCTTTACAGGGTTAAGGAAGAACAATTACTGAAACAGTATTGATATTATTTTATATTTGATATGTAAAAAATCCTAGTTTACATACACATATGATCTAATACAAATAAGATGCTGAACTTTAAGACTACTAGATTCACGGGAAAAGATAAAAGTGATTCCTACTTTGTAATTTTTGTCCTTTGAATTGAAATACATAAGCCTTTATATTATATATACCAGTAGGCTAAATTGAAAAAGAAAAGGGGGAATGCGTTTAAGGCCAATATATATTGTACATGCAATCAGTCTGATTTGGTGCTAAAACAAGTAGTGACGTTAATTCATGTGTCAGTCGGTTAGGTTATAAAGCTGTCCATCGAGTCTGACGACGACAGATCTCTCTTGATCCTAGCGCCGCAGTGTGAGCCTTCAGGTGACTGTTGAGCCCGATGCAAGAGGCACAGCTTCAGCCACACTCTGTGCAGATCTATGCTGGGTTTGGACTGGCTGGGCAGGCTGCTTGTAAGTCAGTCAGTGGTGACAGTAAAGAAGACAAATTTATTCTCATTTCAGTGTTGAAGAGGATTTGGGTCATAAAATAGTTTAAATGGCTGTACAATGAAATGTTTGCAGAAATGATATAACACAGAGTAACATTAAATTGTTATTGATCTGCTGAAAATTTCCTTGAAAGGATAACTTTTATTATAAAGTCCACAACCAGTTTAATGGAAATATGGTTGTTTCTTTTTGGCACACAATGGATGCGTTGACTTTTAGCCTCCAGCAAAAGAAAAAAAAATTGCTGTGTTTTAGCGAGACTCATTCTTGAAAGCTTTTTTTTTTTCAGATTAATCGCACCCATGCAGGTCTTTGCAAAATTAAGCTTGCTGCTTCCTGCTTTCAAGTGTTGTAAAGTTAATGACAAATTGTTGAATGAAGTTGCATTTTTTGGCTAGATTTATCTCATGCATCATGCATGTGCGTAATTAGCTGTAATGTAATGCTTCAATGCAATAGAATATACATGTATTTATGTGTGCGTGTACATAGCCATGTGAGTATCTGGTTTATAAATGTTACTTGAATGTAGAGATGTTACACAAGCAGGTTCCAATTTTTTTTCTGTTTTTATTTTGTCAAATTGAAGGTCAACATCCTGCCATACCCCTCCCAGCTCAAATATATTTTGCAAGTTCATGGATTACAATCACAGTCGAACCTCATTAATAAGAGGTCCTTCAGACTTGGAAAATTACCTTGTCATAACAGGAACCTTGTATTAGCAGAAATAAAAAGCAATGAAAATCAAAGAATTGGGACCCTAAAATTTCCCTGTTATAAACAGTGATCTTATTAACGAGGTTTTACTGTACACTGATTGCTTGCCAGAGAACCTGCTCCGTTTCTTCTTAGATAAGACCCTCCAGTGCTTGCCCCACTCTTTACAAGAAGCTATTGACTAGTAGGTGCATATACTGAAGTATATTTTACATGTTAGGGTGTACATGTGCATATTTTGTAGAATAGGGCTAAAGAATGACCAACTGGCAAGTTTATACTTGGGTGTCTTCCTTAAAGCAGAGTTTAGCAGCTATCTGTTACTGTCCGTTCTCCTTGAAGATGTTCGACTGAATGATTGTTGATACTTGTTAATGAGGATTTTTTGCTCCAGCAATGGCAAGCTATCTTAATAATTACTGGCATTTACTTGTGTACATCTCATACGGAGGCATGATGAGAAATCCATTATTCTGATCAGTGTTTAAGAATATTCACGTGAAAGTACTTTGGATTCTCGGATATTTCCTGTAAAAAAAAGATGAAATGAATGTATATGTAATAAAAACTGCACAGGTGTACAGTGCAAACATGTGGTGATTGGTGACTTGAATTTGTAAAGAGTGATGAATTCTTTGTAACTTGAGTACAATGCAGGCGTTTGTATTAGCAATGTAGTTGTAACAGACCAACCAATGGTTGGCTGAGGGTTAAATTGCAGAACCTGTTAGTTAACTTGTTCACGGATCACCAAAACAATTATACAGGAGTGGTGAAGCCAACAAATTGCCAAACGCTGAAAATACTATCTTAGTGGTTACCACTCAAGCTGACATGCAGTCTGTACCTGTTGTTGGTTTGTTCCCAGCGGACTTTTGCCTAGCCTGGGAAAGTAAAGTTTTGGCATAGCATTGGGGACCCTTTGGCAGTGTTGCCAGTGATTGTAATGATTATATTAAACCAGGGTTTACATCCGGCTGCAGCCAGGTGACTTGAACATGGCCTTCTGCAATCTGCATTTGGCTGTTGGTATGTCTTTCCCAACCTCATTTACAGGGTCTGCTTAACCTTGGTCTCAGCTGTATACCTTAGGATGGTAACAGGTTCCTCAGTTTGACTTGTCAGTAGTTTTCTTATCCTCTCTTAAAACATATTTATTTAAGATTAGTTATAAGTGAAATAAGTTTTATGTTGATTCTGAAATAGCTGTGATTTTATTTAATTGATCCTTGAAGTTTGTAATATGTAATGATTTTTAAGTAGGGCCTATTGGGTGTTAGGGTTTGTAATGTATATATAGTACAGTGCTCTGAGATAATTTTTATGGAGGGCGCTTTACAAAAAATAGGAGTAGTAGTAGTCACAGTAACAAGTAGGTCAGCAATTTTTTCTATATTCTCCTATAGTTTTCAAGCTCTCATGTTCCTTCAAATGCTGCAGTCATTAATTCTCATGTGCCAAGTTTCCCTTTTCTTTTATTGCCATTGTAAGGTAGTGGAAGTCAGATACTAATGTTATCACCTTGCAGGTTGATAACAGATTCAATATGCAGTGTCATCAGGATTACTTTGCCGTTTGCGGATGCCAAAAGTTTATATTGCATCCAGGACCCCATTTATCCAGTCACAAACAGTGACTTGCAAGTTGCAAATTTATTAGACCACACCCAAGAACACAGCAAGTTCAAGTTCACATCTTCTGTTTGTGCCACCAACACATAAATGGATAGGTAGAACTATTGAACACATTAATTTACTCATAGATGGAGGACTCCAAGAAGCACAAGTGACCCCGTCGAGTGGAGATCACAGTGTGTGAAGTTGAAAAGGAACAGTTATGATTCAATATCAGTGATGTGCATGCAGAAAACCCAGATGTTGGGGATTATGCCAGGCACATGTTTACACAAACTAGTTTTGAAAAGGCACTTGTGGTTGTATGCTACTTCAGAGATGAGCTTGGACTGTCAATGAAACATAACTGATGACATGTAAACTTGTGTGTCACGTTTCAATAGGAAATAGTTATCTGTGATACCAGCATGTCCATGACAGTTTTTCTTGGTACCCTCGATAACCATAGCCTGGCAAATGGCTCTGTGGTCGCCAGTTCACCTTCATGCCCTGTTCCCCTGTAGCTTTTAGGTTGGTTCTGTCAAGCTCAGAGGCAAAATGATAATTATTTTTGTTACACTCAGTTTGCTCATGAATGTAATACGTGATGAATTGTTTTCCCCTGTCCTCACCACTTTTGCCCCTGTAGAGTTCTTTTTTTTTTAAGTAGAAATTTGGTTTTTAAGCATAAGTCATTGTGAAACATTTACCTCACAAATTCAACATTATATGAGAAGTTGATTACTTTTGTTATGACTGTATGACTACTCGAGAAGTCCATAAGAAAATGTCTAATCTCATTTCCTCACTTTCTTTCTGTAGGAACTTGCTGTGTAAAGTTTACTGTTCCAGGGGCAAAAAAATCAATGAATTTAAGGAAAAGAGAATAACAAGTGTTAAGGGGGACCATTGAAAGTGGGATAAATGTGTCCTAGTTGTCACAGTGACAAAGTACCGGTAGCATGCTATTTAAGTCAGGAAACAGTAACAACCTTGTATTGCTCAGTGAAATATTTAGGACAGTATTCAAATACATGTGGCCTTCCTGGTTTCGAAACGGTAGGAAAAGTTGGTAGGCATTTTTTGCTAAGTTAGTTTGCTCTAATTGCAATGCCGTTATGAGGATTTGTAACATAGTGGGGGGGAATAATTAAACAAAAAAAGAAAGGTACCCTACCTTACTATGATAAAGTGCAACTAGACTGTGAGCTAATACCTCCCCCTTCTGAGTATAACTGGCAGATGCTTCATTCTTTTTGTTGAATCCAACCTACAGGTATTTCCCTTTTGCAAAGCTTTAGGAATCAAGTTACTGGTTTTGCATTCACTCTTTTCCTGCAATAGTTATTTCCTAGTACTTTCGTCCAACTTGGACTCTAATTACATGTATGTGTAACTTTGGCGTACATGCATCAGTGTATATGCATTGTAAGCTTACAGATAAGCACAGACAAATACTGATTTTGATGGATGTACTGTTTGTGTGTTTTGGTATTCCAATTTCAGTGGGGTGTGGTGTGATGTTAGATATTGACCCATGAAGAAAGAGATACTTTGAGTGTGCTGCACATGTCTGATTTACCAAAATACAAATAAGGGGAAGGTGAAGTTTGACAGTGAGAATCCACATTGGATTATACCAGATTTCATAAAACATACGAACGGCACATGACACCAGCCGTATCCTGGGTCACCACATTTTTAAAAAAAAAGGGTGTGTCATTTTTCTACCAACAGACCAGGCTAGCCTGGTTACCTAAGGAGCCATACTTGGGCCAGGTCACAGGATGTTGGTGAGGCTGTGCGGATGTAGAAGGGAAGTCCCTTCCTATGCTGTGGGAATATTCAAGAACACTTCCTTGTCACGAAAGCCACCACAATCTAGGTTTGGTAACTTGTAAAGATTTTGGGAGGCCCAGAAACTGTCTTCTAAAAGTTCAAGGGAATTAAAAAGGTTTTGCTTATTTAATAGGTTATTTTGTAACAAAGAAAAAGAAAGAAAAGGGCTGCTACAGAAAATCGTTGAGAGCTTAAACACTAAACGGTAAATGTGAAATAAGTGTTTGGGCATTTTCTCCAGTCACTTGTTTGAGCTGATCGTAAATCTGCATTTAGATTTGTCTGATCATGAAACAAGATCAAATTTCTACATACTCATCACAATGACACAATCACAACAAAAAGTTTGGAATTAACTGAATACATTGCATGCCATATGAAGAAATTTGCAATGATATATCAAGAATTGGATTTTTAAATCAGTTGCATGTATTTGAAAACTGCAAATCTTTTAGTCTAGTATATCAGTGCTCTACTTGATTTTGACACAGATAAGTACTTTTGGAGAAAAACTTGTCATTCTCTAGATTACGTTAGTGGGACAGAACATTTCAAATACAGATGTCTTGTGAGGACTATTGCATCCCACCGTTTGCTTGCAAATACTTTCCGATCTGTCCTGAAAGTTAATGCTTGATGCATTTTCTATAATGACATTAACTGTAAAATTGGATGGAGTAAGAGACCACAAGAGGGCAGTGTTTGTGTAGCCACAAACCGCACAGCTGAGCCACGCCCTTGAGTATTAACACAGAGAATAGTGCATTGGCACCCAAATGGTTTATCAAATAAGTTGGTTTATCAGTGCAGATACTTGAGGATTTTTATTTCCCATGCACTGTTTTATGGAGGACTTGTAAAAAACAGCATACAATTGCAGGAATGGATGATGGGTTAACTGTCAGGCTTTTCAAAGTCCGCAGCAGGGAAGTGTAGTACATATCATGCATTGTTGATACCTGTCACGGATGTCATAAAAAGTTTTGGCTCCCAATGTCCTTTCATCAACCCACACATGTCATGGAAGCCACTAGTGACCATCTAACTGTGCTGAAAATGAAGGTAATTCAAAAGCCTTGCTTGCCATCATCAAGGTATCATTCAGGGCAATAATTGTTACAATCTAATGTGAGCTAGAGATCACTTTTGTATCCAGCACGGTAAGATGGCAACCGGTGGCTTCAGTTGGTATATGACAGTCATGATGTCAGTGGGTTTTGTACACATGCATAATGTCTGGCAAGTTTGTAGAAGTAAACTACACATTGTACAGGTACTTAACCTGTTGGCTGCTGTACCCAACTTCTTGTAGCAAATATTGCTCTGCAGATGGTCTTCGGGGTGTTGCAAAGACAAAGTTGTCAGGTGATGAGAAGTGTTGGTCAAGTACAGATACAAATATTCCACATTGGCATTGCAGATGGTTTTCATCCCAATAGAGTGTAGATTTCAGTGAGGGACTGACAGTACCAGGCCCTGGGGAAGTACATTGAATTTACTCAAATAAGTGGAATCCAATCCAGGTTGGACATTTTCTTACATGGTCAGGGAAAGAATGAAAATCTGGACGTATGATGTTGGAAGCTTTCTCTACTCTCACAGTTATATGAAGTAAACCCTCCCCTGTGACCTTGTGGTTGAGCCTCCACACTTTAGCATGTACATATGTTAACATGTATACATGATGCAGGCTTTGCCCAGGGCTGCACTCACTCTTTAAGGTTTTGATTGAAGACGTGGGAAAATATATTCATGTAGGCATATCCTCGTGTGGTTGTTTTTGAATGCTGACTTTGCTTACAAAGCTATATGACACAAAAGGCTCACACTGGATTACTCTGATAACATTGAATAAGGAACTCCTCAAAAAGAAATACACAAAAAGTAAACACTACAACGTGGTTTATTTTTCATGAAGGATGTCAAGTTGAGATAAGACAATTAGGAAAAGTAGACACAGTGGTGGTCTTCATGTATTGGTTATGTCGTTATAGGCAGACATTGGTTTTCGGGAAATGGGCACTCAAAACCATTTTACTTGTAGGACATCGGTTTCATGCTTAATAGCTTCAGTGCACTTTAAAGGAGATAGGCCATTTAGGGTTAAATTGACATTATACAAATATTTTCAACCGTCTTATAAACAATAAGTTGGATTAACCCCTCTTTTATGTCATTGAATCAGCAAAACTTGGTGATTTCTGTGCTTTTTTCAGTCTCTGCCTAGGCTCTGCGCAAAATTTTATCAAAATTGGTCAATGAGGGCAGCAGACAAATCTTGGCTGAAATTTGACGTCAAAGGATGGATTCGACTTTCCCGACCAGAAAGCGTAGCTCCAGCAAGAAAGTTGATCAGTACAAGTAAGCAGTACACGGTGAAAAAAAATGTCAGAATGGAACACCAACTTTGACGAAGTAGGCTAGCCTATAACCATGGACAAAAAACTATCCCCCCAAATCACTGAAACACACAAAACAACCAAACTGGCAAAACAGATAAAAGACAAGGAAGGCAATCTAGCTTTCCCAGTAGGCCCTAAAGACAAATCCCAACCCAACGTTAACCCGTTTCACGTCACCTGGTTTTGCCGGTTGTCGACGATAATATAGCTGTGTTTCACTTGAAAACAGGATTTATCAAACAAACATCATCAAATACAGCTATCAAATAGCCAATGGTAGGACATAATGCATCTTCAGAAAGGCAAAGTTTTATAATCGTGTAGAAAAAAATCATTACCAGTCAGTGTTTTTCCAAGGATGGATTTGTGCCAGGGAGATCTCAGTTAATTTTGGATTTTTGCCCTGCTCAACGTGTATTACAACACAAAATATACTCAGTGTTTGCCCCCGAAGGCTTGTGAAAAAAACCACAAGTGTACTTGAGTGGGACTTGAACCCAGGACCTCCTGCTTGCTAGTGCAGATTTCTTAACCACTCGACCACTGATAAAAGTGCTTCAGCACTCCAGTGATGAGCGATACAATACCTCCGCATGCTAATTTGGCCCGTATTACAAAATGCCAAACTGTGCCAGTTTCGGGAACAAAAGGAATTTATATTACACCACACAATCTGGGCTCTTTTTACAAGGTGGCACGGCCTGGCTGAAATACTCGGGCATCAGTAGATTTTGGCTGTCAGATTAGAGTAGCCACCAGACAGTCACTCAATGTGGTTTAGGCATTCGGGAAAAAAGACATGAATTTTTGAAGATTTTTGAAAACCGAAGATATTGCAAATCACCTGGTTTTAGACACTGCATTTCCAAAGGCACTTGTCAACAAGTGGTTAAGCAAAAGGGAACATGCATAAAGGTCATAGAATGACCGCATTATCAGGCTGTAAGTATTAAGGCTTGTTTCTGGTAAAAATCAAACACTTCGATTGACTTTTATGGCAGTGGCATTTGCGTCGTCGCATGTGCTTTGTGTGAGCAGGGCACAAGACCGTGTCTTAAAAGGTTCCAGGGCTTTGGCTGTGTTTGTTCCAAGCTCAAATCTTGCTAACTATTGGCAGCTCTGCAGGTGTTAATTATGAGGCCAGAATGTGAAATAGATGTAGTTCCAACAGTTAATGTTTGAATCTGATTGTATTCAAGCTCAAGATAAACTCCAGATCATGTAGAGATGAAGCCAAGACATTGGAAAATGCCTATGTCTGATGAAGACTGAGGATTGAGAATGGGTAGCAGGTACAAGGTAGCAGGTACAAGCTAATACCTGGGACATTTTACTCTGTACTTTGTAAACCAGGAAATGAGCTCGCAGTGTGCACTGTTAAGTCTCTAGCATAATGGAAAAACCACCAGAACGAAACTTCAAATCCCCCTTCCAAAGAAAGTTCAAGAACCTTTATTGAATTCTTTAATCAATTCATTCTCCTACCCCTGAGGCAGTCTGTAAAATGTCTAGAAATGTCTAGGGAAATACCAGCTGATACGCGACATATTAAAGCCTTTGTTTTGACAGTTTTCATTGCCCTTTCACACAAGTCAGAATCAATCGGTTTACCTGATCCCATGTATACAAACTTCAAAATTACACTGTTCTCTCAATTTTTTTGTTATGAACTAATTAAATGCCTGGTTTGGCTTTGCCGTGGGCCAGACACTCGACTTTTTACTCGATTTTCTCTAAACACATGCATAAATTTTCTCTCCAAAAAATGTGGTCAGGCAGGAATTCTGTTAGGGCAGTCTTTTTTTTTTATAATATACACTGTAGGATAGTTGTGATTATAAAATTTGCAATTGCAGAATCTGAATGAATAATTAAAGCCGAGGCTGATTCAACACTGCGTAAAATGTGTCCACCAAATAATGGTGCAAGAAAATACTGTCCATTTAACCGTTTTTATCTAAAAATAGTAACTGGCAGTATTTATAACTTACATGTTTTTAAAGATAACACTCCTAGTTTGATGATGCTTTTTATGTTATATTACTTGCTTTTGGTACTTCAGGGATATGCCCAAATGCAGTATAAACACAGGCATCAAAATTGAGTTTGTGCCAATTTAAACAAAAATGTTACTCAGTATATTTCAGTGCCTGGTGCTGTCAGCATCTCCAATCAAATCAAACCGTAAAGCTCGATTGCACATTTTGTTATTCAACAGGTCTAGTTGATCAGATGAGACAGTGGCAGTAACTCAACTTGAAATTGAAACATGAAACAAATGTTAGCAAAATAGTCCTCAGCTACAGGGTGAGTTTTGAGACACACTGGGGATTCAAAATAGGAAGCACATTTCTACATGTATTTTGTTGGACAGTGTTCTTCATTCTATGTCCCAAGTCTCCAGTCAGTTCCTGTTAACTCATCAATACATGTATAATGGTTGCTTGGTTAAACAAAAAAGAGTCATGTGTAGATATCTTTCAAGGTTTTGTTATCAAGTTTGGTCAGTAAAATACTTTGCAGCAGTGGCAAGTTCGTCATCAATACTATCAGTGGAGTTGACACTGTTTGACAATAGATTGTTGACCTCTGGGTGATAAAATGAAACTGAAAGCCTAAAAGTGGGAAATATTCTTTTAAATGTGGATTGTCTGCAGTCATTGTTTAAAACAAGCTGAAGTTTTTTTGCCGCAACTGTGGAGCAACTGCAACAAATAGCACAAGTCTGTGAAATATAAATACAAGTACAAATTACAAACTTGACTTTTGCAGATTCAGAAACTGACGTGTCACTGCAGCATTTTTTTTAAAATCTGTTGGCTCTTATATATAATTGCAGGTTTGCACTTAAGCTTTGTTAGATGACGTGACAAAAGACTAGTGGTCTTCAAGTTTGTGACAAACTTTGCCATTCAGTAAAAATACTTTCATGGAACAGACTACTCACATAATTGCTACTAATATAAAGCAAAATTTAGATCAAAGTCTTATTAAAATGTAGCCTCAAGATTAACAAACACAACTGCATGTAGTAACAACAACAATACACTAGAGGTTTGGTTTCCCTTCCAAAGCAAGGGTTTCCGTTCACAGTTCCTTTAAATCATCATGACTGCCACTGGTACAACTGAGTGATATCCCTGCCACTCTTTCATCGGTTCCGTTATGGGTCGTAATAGTTTTACTATTATAGACATACCACAATCACATATTCAGTTTGTCAGATGTACAAGTACGGCCTAACATCTTGTTTTATTATTTGTTTGTTTGATGTTGTTCGTTTTTTAGTTTTATATTTTGGTTCGGTTGGATGGGGTTTGGTTTTGCCAGTACAGGTCATGGACAGTAAAAGGCAATATGTTAAGGAGCACAAAAAGCAGTCAAACACATTATTAATTTGAAAGGCTACAATCACTGACAAAATTGATACAAAAAGAGACTTTCATTTCATACGTGGGTGAGCACGTGTCCTGCACTGTGCATGATGGAATAGTGTTTATGTAAGAACATGTGCACTTGTAAACAAGACGTTGGTGGTTCATATCCCAACCAAACAGGCAGGTTTATCCTGCAGACTTAAATTTGAGAAAACATCATACCTTTTGTGCATGAAATGAACATTTGAACAAATTATTCAGCTTTTTCGTCATCTTGTCAGAGCTTATCAGATGCTAATTCCATTTGTCATGTTGAATTGACTCATTCCAGGCAACACATAATTGAATATCTGGAGTGTTCCAAAATCTGGCCCTACTCTCCCTGGTATAAGGAAGTGAAACACAAATCTTCCTGTATTGTTAAATTGCCCTTGTGCAATGATTGGGTGCATAGTTGTAACCGCCTTGACCCCCAAAAGTAATGACAGCGGCAGTTTCTTAGCGACTTTGAAAAGGAAGTAGAGGTCCCATTTTTCCACTGGCCTGTTTTTTGGTTGAGGTTTTGGTGTTTTTTTTCCTGTTAGTTGGAAATTTACAAGGAAGTATTGCCAGCAACATTTTTGGATGTATTCATAAATAGCCGGATTTGATGGGCTTCTTTTTACACCCCTGACTACTTCTCAATACATTGAATACATTTATTGTCCTGAAAACATTCCTGTCACTCCAAAAAAAGCACTTATTTGGGCCTTGTCATGCAATGCTCTGTTGATCCAAAGTCACCAGCTATTAGAGGGAAAATCCCAAATAATACCAACTTGAAATTTGTTTTAAATTGACGTAGGGCCCACAAATACACCATTTCTTGTGTTTGTGGATTACTTGGATAGAAAAAAGTTCCTGACCCAGGAATTTTAACCCTACCCCCCCAAGTGTATGTAAAGTCACGTTGAAAATGTTACAAATAAACCAAGAATGAAATATATTCTCATTGAAAAAACAGGTTGCATATCCACTTTCATTCCTCATGATGGCAGCCTTTGGTTTCGGTGTTGATGACTCCAGGCCAATATTTTGTGAGGCAGCCCAGTTATAGACCTTTCCCCTGTTTGTTGTTTTGTTTTAATGGCGCTTTCAGCTACTCAGGCCATTTTGCGCAGTAACTATACGTTTATTCATAACCTTTATTAATCAGCATCACATTACGGACATTAGGAAGACGGTCCAGTTTTAGAGGCAGGAGGAAACCGGAGTACCTGGAGAAAACCTGCGAGCGCAAGTATGGACACAAACACTGACTTCCATTTATATGGACAGCCAGAGTTGTCAAACAGATCACTCGTGCATGACAGCAGCTTTTGCCTCAAAATGCACATTTGTTCCATCAGTTTGAGTATTTTTAATTTAGTGTTCAAAAGATGCATATGTTTTGTAGTGTTTGAATGTCTACTTGAGATTTTTGAACACTCTAATTGTTCTTTTGTTTTGTACTGACGGCCTGCGATAGTTTGCCATTTGCCACTGTGACATTAGCAATAGGAAAAACTGCACTTATCAAATAAGTGAGTAATGCCTTTATAGTTCTAGTGAATTTTGCTTTGTTCTTTTCTCTGTAAAATCCTACCAAGTACATAGACAGATCACTTAGGTGCATGCCTAATAAACCAGTGTGGGGGGGTTGGCAGCGAATATATTTGCTGCCCTCAGTTGACTGGTCTAAAGCTACAGCAGTCATGATCAAATTTTCATACCTTGTATAAAGAATGAAATTCCTTTAGGCAGCAACCTCTTCCCAGGGTATTGAGCATGTCGCCCCACAGCAACATGTACCTGCTCTCTTACGCAGCAATATCTGGTCATTTGTATACATGTACAGAATTTTGCTAATGAGGAATAGTCTGGTGCTTGATAAACGCACTTTGTATTAGCGTTTTTTGTCTGGCATGAAAAAGGGTTGATTCTGTTTTTTCTGTGCGGCAAGCAGTGCCGAGTCATGCAAATTATATTTTGTTATTGGTTCCATCCAAATAAGGTAACAATTCCATCTGTTCTTCTTATTGATTTGAAGGGGAGAGGTATCACTAAATGGTATCTCAAGATTTTGATTGATTTCATCCTGGGATTTTGGATGTTTTTCTTTATATTTTATCAAACAATCCAAGAGTGTACATGTATAAAATGGAATACCTTTAGTTTGGTGCACTGATACTTTTCTACTCTTTCCTTAGTTTTCAATTTTGTTAACCCTCCTGTAACATTAAACTTTCTGAAAAGCTGAAAAGAAATTAAAGCTTTCCGAAAAGGAGTGTGCCACCAAAATGTTACTAAATATTTTCAGGAAAGGTGCTCAGGAAAAGAATATACATCTTGTTATCAATACTTGACTGATTAATTAGCAATGTAAGTTATATTATATATACCCACAAGATGCATTTTTATCGCAAAATGCTTTCTCCCATTCATTACTGTAAACATGTGCAAAATGTAACAGTCACTATAAACAATAATTTGAGGGAAATTTTTTTTATTGAATATGCACTATTGTGTCGACTCTTGCACATTTGACCAAGACATGTTCGTTTTTTTTCTAAATTTTTGTTTAATCAGCCCTTCTTTGAAGGTCTTGATACTTTATTAATGCCCTATTGCAGTGTTATTTCTGTAATAAAACTCAAATGTGCTTTGTTCAGTGGATTATTCACTGTGCTTCATTACTGAACACCTGTGTCATTTTCTTCACAGTATGCAAACCAAAGTCTCACAATTTAAACATCTAGAACTTGAGTGGCGGAGGAAATTTATTTAGGGAAATTGTACATGTATTACTCAGAAACCATACAGCTAAATTGAATGTAGAGCATCCATGTGCAGTAGCTGTGTAAGGCTTGCCTTTCTTATTGTCTTCAGATGGCCTTGGTAACTGTGTAGACCATAACCTATAAACACAAGTTTCTTTTGTGATCAGTGACCTTATTTATAGCTGACCTCACTGTGAAGTTCTGTTGTAGCTACTGGTAGTTATGGAAGGCTAAATTGTTTGACCTAACTGACGTGCATCTCTAGGACGTGAACGTCATATTTGACCATACAAAGGTGTTTCTTTTTCTTTTTCAATGGGCTTGCTTATCATATCTGTAGATTTCTTTTCCTCGAAAAGTATATTGTGTTGTTGGGGAATTAAAATACTTAAGTGTTCATTTAGGTACTGAATTGGATTTGTTCAATTCTGTCTAATGTGTCATTAATTCTTAAATTATCAGATTTCATACATCTGCAAATAGTCAGGAAGCAGCTAAGAAACAAATACAGAATAGTGGTGCATTGAGTGTCGTCAATTTTTAATATTTTGGGGGTTCATCCTCCAAATTTTGTGTGATTGAAAAATAGAGTTCTCAGGTGGTCTATGAGAAGGACTTATTTGTAGAGATTGTTTCATTAAGGCCCGACTAAAAATGGCCTATTCAAACCAATTGATTTTTGAATTGGATTTAATTGGAATGAAAGAGGTCAAATTGACAATCAATTGGTGCTCAGTTCGTTTCAGTTGGTATGCTTTTCCCCCATCAATAGATTTCAAATGGGACGCAATTGGTTTCAATTGGAATTTTTTTTCTAGCTGTTTATTTTCCCAAATCAATTGGAATTTCAAATGGGAATTAGGAATCAAATGGTTTCAATTGGTATTGAAATGGTTTTAGTTGGTTCTTTAGTTGTTTACAATTGGATTGTAAATCTGCATTCAAATGGTGTCAATTGGTTTGAAATGGTTCAACTGAGAAAAAGTCTGAATTTACTATTCAAACCAATTGAACCCAATTGTATTCCAATTGATTCCAAGCAATAGCAATTGGTTTTGAAATTGGTTATTAATTGATACGTGAACTGGATCCAACGGGTGAGTGAATTGGTCTTAATAGGTAAATGAATTGGACCTTTTCAGTACGGGGGGTTTCGATGGAAAAGGGACGTCTCAGAGTTTTGATGAACTAGTACATGAGGATCCACTTTTTAAGGGACACTGTACCTTCATCCTCAAATTGGGAGGGATACAATCTCCAGAAGAGTCATAGAAGTTCCCAAGGTTGCACACACAATTTGCATTGTCTGGTCATGGTACCGCCATGGAGCTATGGTACTGCTGAATCCGTGTGCCGAGATAGGTACAGGTATTCATGCATATCAACATATCGAACTGTAGAGAGAGTTTGTGTCTTCATGGCCTGGCTCATCTTTGTAAGGAAGCTTGATCAGTGCTTCATTTCAAGGTGTGTGGGGGGGCCTCAGAAGGCTCAGATCATTGTTACTTACGGGGTATTTGGGCCAACTTTTATGTATGTAAAACTACATGTACAGATGTGTTGCCTGGCTAAGCCTTTATAAAACACTTGCCCAAAAGCCACGCAAATACATGTACCTGTCAGTACTTATGTTGTCCACAAGCTGCACGTGATGTTGGAATTATCAGCTTATTATAGTTTGAAATGAAAATCTGGGAACTGTGGATGATAACTTTCTGAAGTAAACATTCCTGTCATAATGTCAGTTTGAATCATGTACATGTTCCATGCACAGACATACACTATGCCATCCAAAACAGTGTCCTATCCTAAATGTCAGCTGTTGCTGAGAAGAATCTTCACCTGCAGCTAATCTGTAGCCTGGTATCAAGGATTTGGAAAGGCAAATACATGTCTATACCAAAATTCTTTGCATCTTGTCCTTGTACCGGTGCCTTAAGCTGCTGCATATCTTCCATGTCTTTCTTTGGGTGTTTGTTAATCTAATGAGGGTCTTCACTTCAGTAAGATGCACTTTCACGGTTAAAAAATTCCTTGAAATGAGAGTACATCCGCATGCTTACATAAAGGAAGGGAGATATATAGAAAGGTCCCGTAGGAGATTAAGGGCATTAAAAGATCGTTACACAATCTTTGTTGAGATGGATTCAAGCATGAGAGAGGCTTCCATAAAACTTTCACAGGAAGTTTTACCAAACTAGAGTTGACCAACTGTTTGCAGTGAGTTTGGGATTTCTGTGAGTAATGCCATTTACAGAGTGCCTTTATTTCTTTGTTTCGATGTTAATCAGGAATGTTTGTTAAAACCAAAGTTATTGATAAAGTTTGAATCAGATCTATGCAAATGATAGTGTAATATAACGCTCTCTCTACCAGCATGTTCACACTTAGTTTATGCTGTAACCCGGTTACCAATTCTGTCTTTCCTGTGTACATGTACAGATATTTGTTGGCCTTGTCTGTGTTGGCTTTTACCTCTGTGCTCAGCTCTCAACTCTTTCAACAGACATTGTGATCAAAAGCTGACCTTCAACAAATAACGATCTTGTTCCAACACATTTTCCAAAGAAAAGAGTACAGCTGTACTTGGACTGTGTTTCATAGATTCCGTCTCTATTGCCACTCAGGAGGCACTCTCTGCTAGTTTTCCAAGTAAACAATTTGGTTGTCAGGTCACTGAAAACAAAACAAAAAGCTGAAAATAAAATCAATTTTGCCTCTCCCCCACCACTGTGTATAGATGAGGCTATTGTACTCTGTGCATACATGTGTATTCCTGTTTGCTTTTAAGTCAACTTTGATATGTTTGAACCTGATGTAGTACATCCTGGGTGTCCCCTCTCGTGAAAAATGCACAGATCAAATTAACACTGAAAAAGATCTGTTATTTTACTTAGGAACAACCCATTTGTGAGTGTCCTGCCTTATTGCATGTACCTGCACATTGTTTAAACATCTTATCCCTTAAATTCTCATTGAAGCACATTTTGCCATGAAATCAATAAGCCTTTTGTGAATTAACTTTGACCCAAATCTGGTACACTAAGTTCTTTAAATTCACATGAAAGTAACAACTTGAATTCTCCATACTAAAACCACTGTTGCTATACCTCGTGATTCGGGGCAAGCTTTTGCTTAGCTAAATAAGAAATGCCTTGCAACAATACACAGTTCTCAATAGATAAGAAGGGTACAAAGGAACCAGTCCATTCTAGAGATGGTGGTTGCTATGTGAAAGCTTGCCCCGAATCACAAGGTATAGCAAAAACAGTGTCTTTAGTCTGGGGAATTCAAATCGTTACATTTACATGTATTTGCAATCAGATAACTCAGTGCAACAGCTTTTATTCAAAATTAACTCGGAAATGGCTTATTCCTCCCATTTGCTTCAAGGCTGTTGCCAACCTAAGGCTTTATTAACTAATCCTGCAAGGGATTTTTGGAGAATTTTTATTGGCGCTTACAGTGAATGTAGTGGCATATTAGGCTAAGAGTATTCAGATTTCTCAACACCTGCCAGTGCATCATAGCACTGTGCTGGCAACAGTTAGTGAAAAGGAACAGATTGTCAGTGACACATAACATGTTTCCAAAGCCTCCTCACACAATGAACATCTAACCAAAGAAGCATGGTGTAATAACAATGGATGCTCATTGTAAGTGCACTGTGTTTCTTTTGTTAGATGTTCATAGTGTCAGTGTGTTGAAACCACTATGAAAGTGTTGTCAAGGTTAATCCAGGAAAAAGAGGCACATGAATGATATTTTAAGGGATCAAGACATTCATACATAGTTCACATTCCGAGCTGAGCTCATGAAATATGTCACCATGCAGTGAAGTAAATTAACTGTGATCATTTGACATGAAACTCTTTACACCTATCGTTAAATGTCGTAACTCAGAGAAATACATGTACACTTTTTAGGGGGGTCTGGATACGTTGAGCAAAGCCATATTTCTCTGGATTGTTTGGCATTTCTCATGAATTTCATTTTTTTTTATGAGACAGAGAGTTTAAAAGATCTCCCTGAAAGTCTTGGCACAAAAAAGTGTATTTGGAATTTCGCAGTGCTGCATGGAAAGAGCCAAGTTGTTTTGTGAAAACAGTTTGTCAGAAAAAAAATGTATTATTTCAGGAAAATAGCAACGTGTTGATGTATTATTGTCTCCATAGATTCTCAGACCTCCCCCACCGAGACATGTTACCATTTTACTTTTTCATGAATTGAAGCTGAGGTATTTTAGATACGGTAGGTTAGACAAGAGCCACATTTAACGTGTATATGAAAGTTTAACTCAAGCTAAATGCTGAAAGGGAAATTTCAAAAATATTGTTTGAAACTTGAAAGTGATCAGCATTTTTATGATCGGATTGCATTTTTTTCCATATAATGCAAGATATGTGGCAAACAGGGACCCCCTCTATTGTGTCTTCCTTTGTGCTGGTGGAATCTTTGGAATTCCTTTCATATTGCCGAGGGGGGGTGCAAGGCACAACTGCCCTTGGGTATACAGCTTGTGCGTCACATTAGGGGGGTCCCCCTTTCCCACATATCATGCTGGGTATCCTTTTCTCTGTTTTGTATAAAAAATTCATATCACAAAGCATGATGTAATAAGCCTTTTGTGAATTAACTTTGACCCAAATCTGGTACACTAAGTTCTTTAAATTCACATGAATGTAACAACTTGAATTCTCCATACTAAAACCACTGTTGCTATACCTCGTGATTCAGTCGGGGCAAGCTTTTGCTTAGCTAAATAAGAAATGCCTTGCAACAATACACAGTTCTCAATAGATAAGAAGGGTACAAAGGAACCAGTCCATTCTAGAGATGGTGGTTGCTATGTGAAAGCTTGCCCCGAATCACAAGGTATAGCAAAAACAGTGTCTTTAGTCTGGGGAATTCAAATCGTTACATTTACATGTATTTGCAATCAGATAACTCAGTGCAACAGCTTTTATTCAAAATTAACTCGGAAATGGCTTATTCCTCCCATTTGCTTCAAGGCTGTTGCCAACCTAAGGCTTTATTAACTAATCCTGCAAGGGATTTTTGGAGAATTTTTATTGACGCTTACAGTGAATGTAGTGGCATATTAGGCTAAGAGTATTCAGATTTCTCAACACCTGCCAGTGCATCATAGCACTGTGCTGGCAACAGTTAGTGAAAAGGAACAGATTGTCAGTGACACATAACATGTTTCCAAAGCCTCCTCACACAATGAACATCTAACCAAAGAAGCATGGTG
Organism: Acanthaster planci; assembly: GCF_054643075.1. Classification (NCBI taxonomy): domain Eukaryota; kingdom Metazoa; phylum Echinodermata; class Asteroidea; order Valvatida; family Acanthasteridae; genus Acanthaster; species Acanthaster planci. The sequence continues at coordinate 10,272,279 of NC_141781.1, forward strand.
TAATAACAATGGATGCTCATTGTAAGTGCACTGTGTTTCTTTTGTTAGATGTTCATAGTGTCAGTGTGTTGAAACCACTATGAAAGTGTTGTCAAGGTTAATCCAGGAAAAAGAGGCACATGAATGATATTTTAAGGGATCAAGACATTCATACATAGTTCACATTCCGAGCTGAGCTCATGAAATATGTCACCATGCAGTGAAGTAAATTAACTGTGATCATTTGACATGAAACTCTTTACACCTATCGTTAAATGTCGTAACTCAGAGAAATACATGTACACTTTTTAGGGGGGTCTGGATACGTCGAGCAAAGCCATATTTCTCTGGATTGTTTGGCATTTCTCATGAATTTCATTTTTTTTTATGAGACAGAGAGTTTAAAAGATCTCCCTGAAAGTCTTGGCACAAAAAAGTGTATTTGGAATTTCGCAGTGCTGCATGGAAAGAGCCAAGTTGTTTTGTGAAAACAGTTTGTCAGAAAAAAAATGTATTATTTCAGGAAAATAGCAACGTGTTGATGTATTATTGTCTCCATAGATTCTCAGACCTCCCCCACCGAGACATGTTACCATTTTACTTTTTCATGAATTGAAGCTGAGGTATTTTAGATACGGTAGGTTAGACAAGAGCCACATTTAACGTGTATATGAAAGTTTAACTCAAGCTAAATGCTGAAAGGGAAATTTCAAAAATATTGTTTGAAACTTGAAAGTGATCAGCATTTTTATGATCGGATTGCATTTTTTTCCATATAATGCAAGATATGTGGCAAACAGGGACCCCCTCTATTGTGTCTTCCTTTGTGCTGGTGGAATCTTTGGAATTCCTTTCATATTGCCGAGGGGGGGTGCAAGGCACAACTGCCCTTGGGTATACAGCTTGTGCGTCACATTAGGGGGGTCCCCCTTTCCCACATATCATGCTGGGTATCCTTTTCTCTGTTTTGTATAAAAAATTCATATCACAAAGCATGATGTAAAGCCTGCCATACATGTACAGACAACCAGGTAGAAAAGTGCTGATGGCATAAGCAATGCACCAGCAAAATTCAAGGCAAACTGTTTTGGTCTTGTGTGACAAATGATAAATGCAATATCTGCTGGTCACTTGTTAAAAAACGCATTTCCTCATCTGTTTAATAGGAATCAAAAGTGATTTACTTAAAAATATCAAAGGAAGTTACTTGTGGTTAAACAGTGCTTTTTACAAAATCCAAAGTATGAAAGTGTTAATGCTATTAAACAAATTGAATTTTTGAAACTGTAGACATCTAACTTTCATATATGAAATTTAAAACACTCCAAATTATTAGGCAACGCTTAAAAGAAGAAATTTGGCCAGAAATAGTGGGGGGTGTTAGAAAGAGTTTAAACAATCTCTCCCAAAGTCTTGCTGGGAATCTTACAATTCATACAAGGAATTGTCTTGTGTGAAGCAAGGGATCAGAAGTTTGTTGTGTGTAGAATTTGTCCTAGTAACATTGGTCTGAACTTCAAAAGTGGCATTCATGCTGGAAGCCATTGTTAGAATGTACAAAGAACTCAAACCAGGTGTATAACATGGCCTCTTCTAAATATATTGCCTTTTTAGGGCCCACTGCACTCGGTCTTTTACTACAACCCTGTGACGCACAAAGAACCAGGCTTTTGTGACTGCATTGCCATATTTAACCAGAAAGGTTGTGCATAGCCTCCAGCAAATTGTTTACTTTTTGGCATAAAAATTGTGTCTGTCCCACTCGGGGCTTGCTGCCATTGTTAACTTCCTGCTATGGTACCTTATTTCTGTTCAAAGAAATTCCTTTGGTGTGTGATGTGAAGTTGGACTTCAAATACCTGGGAAAATGCCACAATTAGTTTTACATACAGGCTAATGTTTGGAAATGTAGTTAGAGTAAACTGAGTACATGCATTAAATAAAAAAGGTTTAATAATAAGATAAAAACAACAACAGAGTGCAGTGAAACAGAAAAAGCACTGAATTCCTCAGGTGTACCGGTAAGTTGGAATTTAAAAGCAGTATATAACTGTCTTAATCTACTTAATTTGCTTTTTTGGACAGTGAAATGCTAGATTAAAAAGCATTCACACTTGTTCACAAATATCGATCCTTGCCCTTTACCACTCATTTTAAGTGATCATTTTAACACTTTTTTCTGTTACAGCTAATACTTTATAACACACTGCATAAATATTGTACAAAATATTTAACAATATGGACTACTAAAAAGAAAAACACTATACGTTGTTATTTTGAAGAAGTTTAAAATCTTGAGAACATGTTAGATGAAACACATTGATGTGCATCCTCCTTGACTGAGAACATTTACATTAATCTGTTTACAAACCCTCAAATATATATATATACATGTATCTGAACCTATTGCATTTGAGCTACTTTTTCTACTTGTTTACGTATACATCATTACTGACTAGGATAAAATCTCTATTTCAATAACTTCTTCCCTCATTTTTGTTCAAATCGAGTATGATAATAACTTGTCTTTTTTCTGTAAAGCTCCCCACTTGTGTATGGAAGTTTTAGGATGATTACAATTTATCAGTCCTCTTAAAAGAAAATACTGCATTGCAAATGCACACGGTATTCTTAACCCATGTTATGGAACTTACAAAAGCAAAAGCAAAAAAACACACACAAGAAAAACAAACTAACGAGGAGTAATAAATCTGCATCGTTTGTAAAATCGTATTTGCCTCAAAGTAGTTGATTATACAAATGCTCCTTTATCCCAAATGTATCTGGAAAATGAGTCCCTATCAAATCCTACTAACCATAGCATAGCTAATATGAAACTTATTTCCAAGTTCTGATGAGCATTAAGTTTTCAGTGCAAAGAAGAGGCTCAGTGTAGCAGTCATCGGGTCTCAAGAAAAACAACAGAATGACAGGTTTCCAGCTGGGGAGAAATGTTACGACATTTGCTGTTGTCACACTATGCATCAATTACATCAAGGGCCGGGTTTTCCACACCTGTCAGAGAGGATCCAAAAGTCTTCATTTGAATACCTCCACCATTATCTAGTTGTTGGCTTCCTCCTTGATTTCCGTGAGGGGTATACTTTCGCCGGGGTCTGCTGCTGGCTTTTCGGAGAGCTGATACTTTTCGCCAGGACTTCTGTTGGTGAAAGAGAAATTTGAAGGGGTCAGAGAATGTAGACCAATGAAATGATGGGTAACATGCTCCATCTCTGGCTGAGATAGAAAGTGCACCGGGTCGCTGTTGTAAAGAAACAGCAAAATTCCCATATATTCAAATTTGATACAGTTGTCAGTATAGAAGCAGTCGAGATTGTGTTGAATTGTACATGAGTGGTATTTGTTCACTGAACTTATATTATTTCTTACAACGGAGTTCCACAGAGTTATAAAACTGGAACTACAACAAAAGGAACAACCCAACAATCTCAAATGATTTAATATTAGTACTGGTTAAAACGAGGCATGCAACTTAAATCACATGGTACATACAATCTCTTGGAAAATGTTCAGCACAATAGTGCATTTGTTTGATGGAATGGTGCTTATGTGTAGCACATTTATAGTTTATAGCATTCCAAACAGCAGATGATACTGTGCATTTTGAATTAAAAAGAGCGAAACCTTTGACCTAGGATGAATATTGAAATGAAATGAACCAACTCAATTCCAACAGAATTACTATATTGACTGTAACAGTTTGGAAAATAGTCTTTTGCAAACACAAAATGAGAGTTTCAAAGGAGATGATCTGTTTAATTACAAGACAATGGCAAGCTGATGATGCAAGGCTAATTGTGCAAGAAAGGACATGGAAGGGAAATCTGTATCTACTATTGATGTGACGTGCTGGGAATATAAATAAACGTGAGGACAGATTTGTAGTTGCTGACACAACAGTAGTGGTAGCTAACATGATGTGCAATAGCAAATGTCCCTGGTGCTTAGCTACGTGCCTGAGACATCCGTTTCCTTCAGACTTTTGAGAGTTTCTTGCATTATTTTGAACTTGAACTCCGACCACTCAGTTTTGTTTTCCTCAGAACCCTTTCAGTGTAATGTAAGCAAATAAATGGACAACTGAAAAATATGTGTACCTCTGTATTTTTTCAACCTGCGAAATTCTTTTTGGGGGAGTGAAACACTTGCATTGCAAGAAGTCTTACTTGTGCTTTGTATGTTGGTAAATCTGTCTACATTTTGTAATTGTTCATGTAGTTTTGATGCCTTGTAAAGCATTCCGAGAATTTTTTTAACAATTATAATCAGTCCCTTTTCTTTCCCTTCACTTACGGATGACAACACGGTACCCAATTGGTCTGCATTGTGCTTACCCAACACAGGCCCATTCATTATTTATGAGAACATTTAGTTCTTCAAAGGAATCAGACTTGGATTTTCAGACTTGAATTTTTTTGGACTCAAAAATAGTCGGACTTAGATGTGGTGGACTTGACTACTACACTAATGAAGACAGATGTTAAATGTAGAATGTTTAAGAGCTTCATCTGATGCTGTGTCTGTGTTTTGGAGCAGCTTGTGTTGGAACTATAGCAAGTGATGCATGGAGACTACCTGTGGGGGAAAAATGAAAAGTTAACTTCACAAACGTTTGTTCAACTATGAGTCTTCCAGTTCAATTAAGGCTGCATCGGCTTTGTTCTGCTCATTCCTTCCACCGCCCTTAAGCCAGTTGTTTTTCAGTATGAGGTGTTTAACTCTGTTGTTAGGGGGAAAATGAATTATCTTTGACAACGGAGAAATTCATCAAGTTGTAAACACTTTATACATGTACCTACAACAACATTTTCAAAAAGAAGTTTTATGAAACTTCATTGGGTGTACTTTCAATTTGATTATTACATGTAGTGTGCATAGTTTTGTTGCTAGTGTTTTTCCTCCTTTTGTTTCCTCCTATTATGAGCTAAAATTTATTTGTATGTGCTATGGAGGCCATAACTTTTATTCCATCTGATGCACGCACATTCTGTTTAATTGTATAGGAAAACAACACTGGCCTTGGTTTTGACATTCAAGCCTCATTATTTAGTTTGGATCGAGTTAGAAGCACAGGTCATGCAATCAAGCAAAAACTATTCACAAAATAAAGCCACTCTGATACACATTGTTAAAATTGTTACTTGAATGATGAGTTTATCAGTAATTGATCATGAAAAAGATGGAAATAGATGCAAGTTTAGAAAGAAAGATTTTCTAATCTCTAATTTCTATCTTCTAATCGTTTTATCAAAAGATAAAAACATCAAAAGATTAAGAGTTGTGGTTAGTGATTGGATCAAATATCAACAAGCAAAAGAAGGGAAGTGACAATGATTCAGCATGCTGCACTAGTCTCTGTATTGGATAATGATGTTCGTCTTTCTGTATCTAGCATCTTTACAGAAGTGGCATAGCAGAAAAACTGACCTCAACAAACAAATCAAGAAGCCCAAAAATCTCATTTTTAGATCTTGAATATAAAATGGGAATACATGTATACACTTTGTGAATTATTTTCCCCGCTCTCCTCAAAGTGGCAATATTTTGAGTTGAAAATGTGTGGCATCTGACAATCTGCACAGCAGACACCAAAAGGAATTTGTGTTATTTCAAAGGGATCCGTGGTAGCCTAGCAATGTGACATACAGCTATAACCCCAAACTGCAACCCCGTGGTGTGTTTGACCCCAGACACACGACATATTAGGCACTTTTGTGCTAGGCATTCCTCTTTATGAAATGCTAACTCAAAGCATGCCAGTTGCTAGTCATGTAGTGAGTAACCGGTAGCTCATGTTTGGGTTTGATCTCCACTAATAATAATCGTCCCTCCCCATTCTATGAATGCCAGGTAGTCTGTTGCTGATCATACAGTACATGCATTATCATTCATGGCAAGTGTTGTAAAAAAAAAACAAATCAAACTCAATGTTATGAAAGTGTATTTAGTCCAGTCCAGTAAAATGTTTGTGCATGCAAATGGGCATATTTCTAAATGAGAATAGGAAAACTTAGCGATGTAGTTTTAGTGTAAGGGCTGGTATGAGACCATGTCTCTTTTGACACAATGTCTTTTGTTGCCAACAGGTTTACTGCCACCCAAGAAGCTTTCTAATTTTTTTCCCACATCCAATATCAATTTAAGTGACATACATGCAATGAAAATTAGTGTGGTTTGATTTTTTTCTTGAAAGTGTCCGCATCAGAAGACCACAACATTCAGTTTGGTAAACACAAGCGAAAAAGTCCATGCATCGTGGTCCAGGTGATATTAACAGCTAGCTGACCATGCAAAAAGATGTACAGATGGGCCAGAACATGCGAAACCTTGGTGAGGGCACCTACGCATTATCATGTGTGCCATTTGCTTCCTCCGCCACCTCAGCCAGCGACGATCGGGGACGGCGGCGGGATACAGCAAAGCGAGACTGTGCCCGCTGGCGGTACACCGGTTTGCTGGCCACCTTAACACATGAAATAGGACAAATCGAGGGGAAACAGGACAAAGGTGCAGGGAAAAAGGGTTAATAGGTTGGTTAAATCTTGGGTGTCATTCACCAGGGTTGTGATAACATCGAGGGTAACAAACTTGCAGACTCTCAGGAATACCTGAGATGCATAATGATCCTATTAGCAAGTTCGAAAATCAGTAAACCATCACCATAGGTTTCTATGGGAGAAAAATGTTATTCACACATTAAAGTGGCAAAAATACACTAGTAAAAATGACAGGTTAGTGTAAAACATTTTTCTTTTTATGCGTGTTTGGAAGATGAATGTTTCTACCCTGACATTGTTGAGTAATCAGTACATTCTGTACTCATAAAAACCCATTTATTTTTTATAATCCCTTGTTTGGGTTTTACCATCATAGTGCTGGGGGTAACCCACACAGTCTAGGTGTTACTAGACCTCACAGAGGACCTGAAATTGTCTTGTACTGTTTGGAATGTTTCTGTTACAACCTTTTTTCAACTTGCCCCACAAGGTTTGTACAGGTCCTCGGGTATTGTTATCATTAACACCCCATTAGCCTAAGTCCTCACTCCTGAATGTACCAAGTACACTGCAGCTGTGAATATGTCAAAAATCATAAGTTGAATAAATGACTGCCTGAAAGGAACTGTATGTATGTAGGGGAATGTATGGTTGCAATGCTATAAACCTAGAACATTTTTATATGCCTTCTATTTTTAAAATTTATTTTTATGATCAAGATTGACAGTGACACTTTTTGTCATGTCTTATTTTATGAAGTAGTTGCCAGAAAAAAAAATTGCCAAAAAGAACTTCAACCCCCAAACCAAACTGCTTAGCCTTCCTGTTGGAAGTAGAGGTAAAGACAATTAAATCTGTACTCATTTTGAGAACCAATAAAGAACTGATCAACATGTGATTAATTTTAAACCCATACGAAGGCGACACCTTATTGCATCGGTGACCTGTGCACATATTGAAATTGTGAGCAAAAACTAGCTGGCCTCTCATAATTCACCCACTTATACTGAAGGAAAAAGTTCACATCTATGACAAAAGTGAATATGGCATGCATGAACTGCCATTATATACACTGTATGTATTTTGGGGAGGCGTTAAAGTCTGCCATATGAGACATGGTAACAGTTCTCCTGTTAAAAAAATAACAGGAATTTGCTTTCTCTGACTAGCGCCATCAGATTAATATTGTTGTAAGAGACTGAGCACTTTCTAAATACTCTGTTAATATTATTACCACAACCTTAAAGGGTAATGGGTTTTATCACTTTTGCCAATTATGAGATCCCCATAACATCTCAGAAGCTGGGTAAATTGAAAGGACCGAGTTTTTCTTGCAAGTAATATTCTTTTATTTATAGAAGTAATGTTCCAGGATTTTTTATGATTTAAAACTACATGTATGTAAAGGTAATTCCAAACTTTGTACAAGTTTTTTCCTCTGTGGCAAAACTTCAAGAAAGTATACTATTATTGTCAAAACAATACAAAATCATTCAGACCAAACTTACTGCAGCCCACTGACAAATAGTCAGATCATGATCAATTGAAAGCTTAAATCTGGTTTATGGCAAGAGCCAGGTTACGGCTGTAAAAAGATATCGGGCAAAAAAATTGGTGGGATGAGAACTGCCAAAAATCCACTGCAATAAACATAATCACCAACATCTGTAGAAGAATGGAACTAGCCATGGTGAAATGCAGAAACAAACCCAGAAAGTTTAAGATATTACTCGTCATAACATTAAAGAGGGGGAGAGTAGCTGATGGGATAAAGGTCATGTGAAGTCCCTCTGCCATGTTTTGCATTTCAGTGTGTTTGAATTTGTTTAACAGTCATTCCCTTCAGCCCAAGACTACTAACAAGCTGGTTTTACTAACCGTTTCACTTTCAGCAGGGCCGCCGTTGGATGCACCGTTCCTGGCACCAGTGCCTTTGTCATACACAAAGGTTTCCTCATAATCGGCCAGAGGGTCCACATTAAAGAAAGTGGTTAACTCATTGGGAAAACGAATGTCCATGATGAAGACAATGAAACCACTCACAACAGCAACCAGACCTGAATTAGAAAAACAAAACAGATTTTAAAGTCAACTCCTGGGGTCTGTTTCACAATGTCTTGCTGTATGATTCATTACTTATGCCATTTCTCATTTATGGAGTACAAGAATTTCAGTCCTTCCCCCAAAAGAGGAAGTGTTCTGCCCGCTCATTGTGAACAGTGCGTATATGTTTAGTTTAACTTTTGTGTTATAATGACATCACTATGATGTGATCATCTATTCCATTTACACTAAAACACTTAGACCTTATGATGCACCCAGTAAAAACTACAGGTAATCATGTTTGAGACATTTTAAGGCAAACTCCAGACCTATCTCCAGGTGTACAATGTCTGAAGATCAACAACAAAGATGCTCACCAGCAATGAAGCACAGGTAGAAAGTTGGACCGTATGAGAAGATGAGGATCTTCTCTGTGCTGAAAGGTATCTTTAATTCTATGCCGAAGCGGACCGTAGCCCACATGATGTTTCCTAGCCACAGGAAACCGCCGGTCATCATCAGGAAATACCCACAGTAGCGGAGAACCATGAAGCTAAGAGCCATGGCCAGAATCCAAAGAGGGAAGGCGGTCCTGCAGGGACAAGAAAGGGGCGGTAAGACATTTTAACCCTTTTAGTTCTAAAACCTAGACATTCTCAAATTGTTTCCATTTTAAATATATTACAAATGAAGTGACTTTGGATCACCAAGTTGAAACTTGTGTGAAACCCTTTTTTTCCCACTCACAAAACAGGCAACCAGAATGACTGATCTTCAGATTTTTACTGGATGCACTCACCAGATCATGATCCATGCGTAGAAACCAGCAGTTCGGTAGGTACGCCCCCAGCGGATGCCCTCACCGTCGAGTGCGAAGTACTCGGCAATCCACAGGATGGGGAGTGGCTTGCCTGACCACTGAGCCTCGCGGAACTCACGGTTGATGCGGCCAGCTGTCATACAGGAGTGCAATTCATGCGTTGTGCCAGAGCTTGTACTTGCAGGAGGGGGAAGGGTGGCATCATACAACCCAAACTGCCTTGTCCCATATTCTTACCCTTGTCTGAATTTATTTTTGAAATCTTAAAGAAACTCCCAAATTTCAGACTAGTGTGCTGCCAACTCTCAGTTTAGGATTAGGTTGTAAGGAGTAAGATCAATTATCAGCCTGGTGTTTGCATTTTTATCGTTTGACTCAGATTCTCTGATGTAAAATCATCTGTTATTCATACCTTGCCAATGCAGGCCAGGTAAATGTTGCTGCACGAAGTCAGAAATTTTCAGGATTCATTAGATACACTTTTATAAAAAGCGCCAGCAAAAGCCCTTTGATACACCTCAAATAATGACTACAATAGCAGAACAAGACACAGTTGTATTCACAGCAGGGACATTTCTGATGTGCATTTACATGTACATGTAGTTTTTCATTTACATGTATCAGGAATGAATGGAAATACTGAATTGCTGCCAACTACTTGCCATCCTTTAACTACTGGCATTGGAACTAAACCTATTTCACAAGTTTTGTGAACAGATCAAACAAGGCAGGTCAAACCAAAAAATAAAGTCTGGTTGAATTCATCTTTGCAAAGGATCTGATTTCTTTATGATGAATGGGTGACAAGGCAAAAGAATTCAAGCACATGTTTCCTTTTAATAGACGGGGAACATTTCATAGCCTGTTTGCATGATCTGTACACATGAAAAATCAATCAGAAAGAGAATTGGAGTCTAGCACTTACCAAAACGTCCAAATCCTCGGCGCCCCTGGCCACCCCAGAAGTTAAAGCGCTCATTATAGTTAATTTTCTCATCAGGGTGTGTGGTAATGTTCCCATCTGGAGCTGCAAATGAGAAAAAACCAAGAATTCCAGTCGCTGTTTCATAAGAAAAGGTAGTCAGATGGGATCAAAATTTATTTGGAGGGCAGGGTAAAAATTAATCGGGATACTACAACCACCCCATTGAAAAAAAAGACAAACAGAGGAGCAAAGGCCAAAGTCGTGTCCAAATCGCTTGCAGCGGCTTGAAATTATACACGACTCTATGGTAACTGGAGGCAACTACAGCCAAGTAATTCAGAGTTTCAGACACAGCTGGGGTTTCATAAATCTGCAGTTTTTTCATTGAATGCTTAGGGCGGACGGCATTCAGCTGTTGTAGTCTGAATACTTGACACTCATGATGGACCGACAAGCAACGTGTGCACCAAGAAGATTAAGCCACATAGGGCTTAATGCTCTAATCCAGTCTCACATTGTGCATTGCATAAGTGGCTGCTTTTAAACAGTCCTAAATCGTTGAGAATGCCTCAGAATCCCAGTGTGGGTTTAAATGAATTGGATGTAGATTTTTACTCAAAAGGGCAATGTACTTTGCTGAACATTATATTGTAATATTTCTTTTAGAAACAAAACACCCACAAATGCACATCACAAAGATTCTGACGAGTGGAACTCTGTTAACAACAACAATAGTTACCTTGTACATGTATTATCATTAATGGAAAGCAGAAGAAAAAAGACTTGGGAGCTAAAGTGGCCTTTGTTATAAATTTGACCCTGTATTAACTGTGCTCTTGTCTATGTCAGTTGTACTTTAGTCTTTCCTCGTTTGGCATATTATTTATTTTCAAGTGGGCTTCATGAATTCCATTCTTCAAACTGTCCTTTTTCGTCTTCAGAGCAACTGTACATATTTGTGTCCTATATTCTTCCAAGACGAGCTTGTTGTCTTCATGTTTTTCAAGAGAGGAAGTTCTCTGTGAAACTGATAACAGTCAATTCTGTATAGGAGCTGGAAATGTGCCATTCTGCAACCGAGCTCAATATTTGTGCTTCATAAAGGGAAAATGCATTTTGGTTTTGTTGGTTTTTATTTATTTTGTTAGTAGTACCTACAGTTTCTCTTTCTCGTTTTGAAAGTTTTATTATTACTCGATAATACAAGCTCCACTGCAGAGTGAGACATATCCACCTTTGGTGTAGAACTGACCTCATTGGGTTTTGATGGGGTTACTGGGGAAAAACAGGTTTTTGTATACTATTGCAGGCTATCTGCATTAACTGATTTTCTATTTCCCCATTGTTTCCATTTTCTCAGTTGTTTTCTAATTCAGGAATCCACAGCTATCTCATCAAAGCTAAGAAACTAGATGCTCCCTTGTGCAAGATCTACGTGTTAATGACATTGGTAATGACAAAATGAAGGAGCCCAAGTTTGACAGACAATTAGAAAATTCCCAAGAAGCACAAAAATTAAGATGGATTGTTTCTATAGGGTGTAGGCTATCAATCTTATCTCAAATTGAAGAATTTTTTCAGTTGGAACAGAATTACATTTACGCACATGTATGCTGCTTTGCACCCTGTACACAAACCTTATGAGGCTGGTCTAAAAATTTGAAGTGTTTTCCAAGTGAATACCTTCATGTTTTCTCTGCTTAAATTAATTAATTGGACTTTTTAGGACATGTTTATGCTTTCAGATGGTTAAAAGGTGACTGTAGGGAAAAATAAGTGGAGTCCATATGTGGAATTCTTTCCTCAGATACTTAAAAAGTGAAAAGAAATTTACACTCTTGCAATGTTCCTGATGGATGCTTTAAAAGTGATTCATAAAATTGCAGTTTTCAAGACCATTTTTTAGGTAATTTCACTTTTTCTTTCAATATTTTTGGGAATTAACAGATTGATCACTTATCTGTTGAGCAGACTTTATTGGCATGATGGCAATATTAAACTGTAAGCAAGGGAAACTTTATTTTAGGAACTTGGGAACAGAAATGACAGCAAAAAAATATATAATTTCATTACTATACTTGTCTGCTGAGGTGAATGGTTTAAGCGAATAACTGTACAGCATACCTCACATTGTAAGCCACATTTGTAAATATTGAAAGGGTGGCTTGGAACACACTCCTGTCACAAATGACTCTGGTACCATTTTTCATGTAGTCAACAGATCACAATTTATGACACAGATGAGGAATGCGATTGAAAAAGTTATCGTGATTACCTTTGAGGGTGATGTTGACGCTGTTGAGTCCAATCTTGACACCAATGTCTGCCACTATCTCTTCACTGTAGAATGCCTTGTATGCAGTGTGTGTTTCGTGGATCTCAGCTTTCTCCCATTCCTGGCCCCAGGCAGACACTATGTCAGGTCAAAAGGGTAAGTTCTCCAAGTCAGGCTTTTGGATGATCGTGTACATGTACAGCACTCTTTGTTTTTATTATATGTCACAGCAGACATGCTGTGTACTGAATTAATACATTTCTTTGCATCTCTCTCAGTCAGCAGTGTCACTCAGGAAACGCAACATTAACTCAAAACCCCCACTGAGCCTACAGACTTTGGAGATTTGTAAGATCTTGTAGGATTGGTGAAGGTAGAGTTCATTAACTTAAACTACAGTATTCATGGGCTTGATGGCCCCAGGAAGGTAAGCATGTGCCTTTGATTCTCTTCATAGTAGAAGATTGAAGAGGAAGGCTCTAAGCAAGATTGTTAGAGGAGCAGGGGTGTCTTGAGAATGGGGAAAGGGGGAACCCTTGTAGAAAAAAAAGATAAATAAAAAGGGGAAGAAAGTGAAAATGGACGAAAGGGGATAAAAGTCCAATTTGCTTGAAAATACCTCAATATGGCCCCCTCCTGCCATCAAGGGTTTGTAAGTTTACTGCCAATATGTGTTACCCCTGCCCCCCCCTTCTGAGAAATCCTGACAATGCCCATGTTGGGAAATTAAGAATTAAAAGGCAAATTTGGTGTGATTACTTTGATGGCATTAAAAAGACACAAGCAACCACTGTTATTTTTTTTGCAAGTCAGTATCTTCCCTGTCACTGCTACCTACATAAATAAAATTATAGTAAAGATTTAATTTTAAGGGAAACTTGTGGTTTTTCAATGCAGCAATGGAGAAGAAAAGTCTGACAGGTAATTTCCACCATCGTTTTTCCCCTGTTCTTTGTGTAATTTTTGAGATAATTTAAAACGACCAGAGGGTACTGTCTCTGCATTTTAAACCAAAGAAACCAACTTCAAATCCCCCAAATATCATTGATATTTACAGTTTCTGATATTTAACCCCACCAAAAGTTAAATTTAAATAAAATCTCCCAATATAAATTGACAATCAAGAGTTATCTTACTATATCGTAGGTATCCTACTTTCTTATTTCAGCAGATAGCGGGTATTCTCATTTCCCTCTTTTCATATGTATTCTAGATCTTGTCAGCTTTTTCAACAAAAATCTGTGTTTTGTCAAAACATCCCTTATCATAAATAAGCAAATTTTCAGTGAGGTCATGAGTAAATTTTCCGTGAGATCCTGGATCCGGTTTATGCCTACAGTGTTTGATCTGGTGAAAGTACTGCCTTGTGATAATAATATGGCACATATTCATGTACGCATTCCAATATCCTGGATTTATATTGGCAATCGACTAGCTTAATTGTTTTATATATGTGCCATTCATTAATGTATATGCACATATGTTCATGTGGATACCGCAGTGGGGGAGCAGATTCTAATGCACCGAGATTTGAGACAAAAACAAATTTCAGAAAAACTAGTCACTCATTAACTAAGCTTTCTGAAGATTTACGAGATTCAAAAAAGTTTAACAAATGAAACAAAATGTATGCCACGAATAGTTTTATCCAAACTGTCCTCAATCCTCTACACCTCTTGAGGGATTTGTGGGCTGTAAGGGTAAATAATAGCCCTTATCTCTTCATAAAACTGAACCATTCGTAAGAAAGAAAGAAATATCAGTTCCTTCAAGTACAGTTGTTGCAACGGTGTCTATATGCGCGAGTAATGTTTATGCCAAACTCATGCTACCTCTTCCGTGTGTTTATCAGCAGTTAATCCGTGTTTTAAAAAAATTAAGGCATTTTTGAAACCATGCTCAATCTAACGATTTGTTTAAATTTGCAAAGGCTGCCTGTTGCTGCTGAAAGCGGGTACAAATTCCTCACTGGGATTTTATTTTTCCAACCAAGCAGACTTCAAACTTTACTTGACTAGAATCTGCTGGATTCAGTGTGGTGGCCATGTAAAATCCATGAGGACGTTCAGAGTTGAATACGAAAAAAAAGACGGGAAACTTACACAGTATTCCAGCTCCAATGAACATTGCTATGACGAAGCGTATCAAGGTGAACCACCTCTGCAGATAAGAAGAGGGCAAGAATACTGCAGTTACTGAGCGAAATTGTCAAAAATGTAATTATTTCAAGTAGGCCTACACATTCTTAATTTGTAGATGCATGCACATGTATATTTATTTATTTGTTTAAATTATTTTCCCAGGGTAGCTCCAGTTGGCAAACAACTGAGACTGTGTTAAAAGGTAAAATAAGAAAAAAACTGGGAAACACGAGCATGTAACTAATGTATAATATTGAAACATAAAACTATTGCATAGATTTCTGTTATTGGGAAGGAGGAAAGATCGTTATAAGTCAACTGTAAAATTTCCCCGGCTAAATTTGGCTTTTTGAGATCGCTTTGTGATGTCCGTGTATGGACCTCTTTCCGTGATGGTTTTGCCAAGTCTATTGGCTTTATACACGATAATACACCCGTCATTACTCCTCCATTACTCACCCCCCCCGCCTGACTCCACCCCTTGCATCGTTTATACCGCTTCTGCAAATACATGTACATTGTGTACGAGTCACTTACCTGTTTGCCCCGTATGCCCGGCAAAATGATGAGAAAGGAAAACGCCAAGAAGATGAAAGCGAAGACGAATCCCATCTCAGTCACATCCAGGGTGACTGCTGTCTTGTTGGGGGGATATATGGCCGGGGTCCCCTTCTCCCGAAGGACGCTGTACGGGATCCCCATGATGGCTTTGGGACTTGGGTTTTACGAAGTCTCGTGAAAGAGGGAGAACTTCAACTGGACTATATCTCGTCGCCGTTCAAATTCCGCTTTAAGTCCAGTTCCAGCTTCAATATGGACGTCCTAGAACTTCAGATCAAGGGAAACTGTGGTCTTAGAGTGGCGCTGCTGAAATAGATGTTAAAGGAGGAAAATATTCTAGGGTTGATACGTCAATTCTTCGAGCGACAGTACTTTCCTATGCCTTGCCCAAGTTTTTCCGTGTTACGGATCCACTGACCCGCTACAGCACGGCAGGGTGTGAAAGAAACTTTTGTCGTGCGTTTAATAGCTCATTATTTATGCAAGAGTACACCCTTTCTGGGTGACATTTACATGTACGTACGTGCGGGTGTTGAATTTGGTGAACAAGGGAACGCTATGAAGGCAACCGGGTTTTCGTGAACAATAGACACTGTTTGCGTAAGTCCTCGGTGAGACAGTGATGGTGCTGGCAAGAATTACGTCAGCATTTTCCATTTTATTTTCCATTCTTCTACGTGGGCACAGATGGCAACAGCTTTGTCGTTGTGGGCGGGGCTAGGACTGAGATCATCATAGCGGAGTGATATATCTCCATAAGTAGAGAGAGGAAGCGGAATGATGTGTGAACCCAAGAATTTGTCACCCAGGGGTGTGTGCCTCACTTCCTCTGTTGAAATAGTCTCATAATGTTTACGTCGGTTTCTGTGTCCAAATCCATAATTTGCCATATCAGACGAACGTTTGTGACTCTGCAAAATCTCTGTGAACTTCTCACCGAAATTAGTGTAGGCCTAAAGATTAGTTTATCAGAATAAAGTTTACGGCCAGTTCTTTTTCAAGCAAATGCAACGGGAATTTGACGTCTTGTAATGTGGCCAGTCCGACTACTTGCTGCGTAGTCACATTTTCTCGTTCTTTTGGCATTACTCTGACCGGTCTCAATTTTTACTATCCTGTGATGTCAGAAAGAACAGAAGCAAACTAGAATTTAATTTCCCAGAACGCTTGCTACGTAATTCGCGAAAGTTGGAACCCAAAAATTAATGTCTGGAAATCAGCAACGCAAAATATCCCACTTGACGTTTTCGGTTGCGTTCGCAGTTACACTTTGGCTATGGGCTTTTGTTGAACCCAGCTACGTTATAATCTGTGTTTGCAGGACAAACGATACTACTGAAAATCTAAGGAGCTTATTGTGGATTGAGTTTTGACGACGACAGCTTAAAATTTGCGTTTGAATTGGGTTCCCCGTCCCGTTTTCTTCTGTGCGCCAGTGACTTAATATTTCTGTGCAAAGAAAGATTGAGTTCTTGCAGTTGTGAATATACTTATCTGCCGGAAAGTTTTAATCGCTGTAGTACTTTTGACGTACGTAGTACGAAAGCCGTATCGTGCCACAGAAAAAAAAACATATGTCGTCAACTAGGCCTAATTCGTTATTACGAATTACTAACCCGTTATTACGAATCTGTTATTAAGAATTAGGAGTTCGTAATAACGAGTTAGTATAACGAATTAGTAGACAACGGATTTTTTTATGTGGCACAATTTGGCATTCGTAGATGTTCCTTTGCTTTTTCGTTGACTTGTTTCCTTGACAAGCTCCATCAGATTTCGATTTGTGCTGGTCATATCCGTTCTGATCTGATAGATTTTTTACGAATCGAGAAGGCAACGGTGAAACTTCTGGCAAACATTTCTCGCACTCTTTGCACAATGACGGTAAAAAATCCAGGAAGCCAGATCATTGTGCAAGCCATACTTTTCCTGTTTCCCCATGTTTGTTCCGTCCTTCACTTTTCTATGGCCTGGGATAGAATTTTTTGTAGCATATCGTGTGTGAGGCGTGCTACTTTGGTTACCATTTTGTGGTTTGGGAAAGGCTTGCAGCCTCAAATTTCCGTGATCGAGTGAAGCTGTGCCTCATCTGTGAAACTGAACTCTGGCATGATTTATCAAGATTTGTTCGTTGCAGTGCTTAATTAAACCTACATGTGACAACGTCCTGTGAGAAAGGCCACCGGGAACTGAATAACATTATCATTTCCCCTGACTTCTGTATTATGGTACTGTGCCGAATACATTTTTTTTTAATTCATTGCATGTAATCTTAACCGTCACAGACTTATACGGTAATAAAGGATCACACACAGTTCTGCAATTCTCTGCAAGCTTTATTGAAACATCACCCCCCCCCCATTTAGAAAGTTTTCAACATGTAAAATGTGCTGGTCAAAAATATGTGTCATAGAGTCTGCCAAACGAAGTGCAGTGATTCAACATTATCTTCAGTATTGTAGGCCTACCCTTTGTATGTTTCCCACAGTGGCCGAAACTACTCGTTCTTTTACATGTATTTTGATTGACTTCAAATGTCACATCATGAGAATGCACCTGGCTTTATTGGGGGTGTCTCGCATTCGAACGTTGGTAGAATTTAGGGAATTCCCAGGTCCTTTCGCAAGAATGATAAACTTGGTTTGTCACGTAGGTCGTGTCATAGGCAGACCTTTGATTTATTTGCACGTCTTTTGAGGGTTGCCTGGTCGAAGTGCGGGATTATTGATTGTTGTGAATTCAATACAACCATGGGTCATTTCTCCAGAATGTTGAGACAAGAGATCTGTCTCCACCGAGCCTCTCTGAAGTATGGTGTTTCTGAAGAGAATGTATTGATTTTTCGCTGGGTACTTTTCGCTTTATAAAACATTCAATATGCCAGACACAGAATCCCTTTGCTGTTTCCATCCCGATGATCGTTAATAGATCATTTCATGGTTCTGTCATGTAAACGATATTTGTTGTCCTAGGTTATGTTTCAAATATTATATTTACCGTCGGTATGGCTCCTATGTTCGTGTTGATCCTAAAAGCTATATAGGCCCTTATCGGTTCGAATGCAATTGGGTTTTGTATGTATTGTTTTAGTCAAGCAGGGCTATTTCCATGTTTGGAATAGGGGCTTAGTCTACATTCGAAAGATTGCACGTACATTGTATAGGCCCGGTAGTACATGTCCAGTATTTTTGGAGGGCAAGCTTACACGGACTTTCTGTATTAAGGTCCTTCGTCTGAATAAATATCAAACTCGTCAATATCATTCATCCTGATTAGATCCACAAAACTCAGTGTTGAGAATGCATCGTCATAATGAATGTGTAATTCTCCCCGTGTATAGGTTCTGACTCAGGTGTGATGCCCAAGCCGACCTTAAGTTTCCATATCACAGGCAAACTCGCGATTGTGATATTTAAAAGACTCCTACAGTGACCCGGAATCTGATTACGCATTGTCCAGTCTTTTTGTTGGTCAAAAATTTGCACTTCTGAGGTCGAACCAACACATGAATAGATCGTATTGACCCCGAAAATTGTCTTTCTTTACCCGAAACTATGAGTAAATATTGATTCAGATTCCGAATCGGTACGACCCAGGAGTTATTAATAGAATGTAATGTACACGATATCCAATAGACCAGTGCATGGCGGAAAATGCAAGTTTTACCGTAGTGTACGAAGTCATGGTGTGACCTCTTGAGCATAGTCATTGACCTTCCAAATATGGGCCTGGTGTTGACCAGCGTTAAGTTCCCTAATCATATCTTTTCGAGAAAATTCAAATCTCCTTTGCCGGCTTCCCTTTACTTATTCCAATGACTCTTCCACACCAAAATGTTCCCGTTCGACACGTAAATGTCCCTGGCCACCTAAAGAAAACCCTGGCTGGTCGTCTGTGAACTGTTGTAGACATGAACATTTTCTGGCTTAAACCTGAAAAGTTTGTAAGTTCCTGTGTCGTTTTCCGGCTCAGGAAATCATCCACGTCTTTCTCTGTCCTGGGCTCCCTTCTACGTGAGGAATCTGGTCGGTAGAAGATAAGAATGAGGAAACGTTACCACACTGTAAAGTGCGTCACAGAATGACGGTGTGCGAGACGCCAACCAGGAAATTCACACGTGCGTCAGCCGTACGTTTGAACCATTGCTGTATTGATCGAGGGTGCTAATTCGTCTAAAACATCAAGCGTGTACATGTACGTTCTCTCGGTGTTGTTTGTGTTCGAGTATGGTTGTTAGTGTACTCTTTATTCCCAGGATCATCGCAAAGCATGTCATATTGTACAAATTGTACAAGTACAAGTGGTAAATTGTAAATCTCACCACCCGTTGCTTTATCGACAGTATTATCCTCATTATTTTTGGGTTTTGATTTGCCGTTAACACACCTTATGTAAATTTTTTTGATTACATTGTAATTTTGTTAATTAGTTTTGTGTATTTTTGATGTTATATGCAGTTTTAACCAAACGCATGAACCTGGTCAACGATTTGTATAATAGGGAAAAGTTTAAACTTAATAAAGACTAGGATATCAAATCTATCAAGATACGCTCCTAAAATGAGCTGAAAAAATAAACACCGTTAGCGCATATTTGAACACAGCCAGCTTTCGTAAGTGCTAATGATCATGGTTCAAGAGCCTTGTTTTTCAGGACCTACTTTTCTGTGTGCGGAAGGACAACAATGTAGTATACTCGAGGACAGAGGGTTATACATATTCATAACTTATGTAAAACTTTTTTTTAACACTGCGAAGGACCGCCTCGCCTGACTGCATTCTGTGAATGGCCAGTGTCACAGAAAAGGAAACAGCTTTGGGGAGGGAAAAAATAGAGCTAAGGTAGGGTTAGCTACGAACGCACACCCAATACAGATACGCGGTCAGGAAAGCAATCTTGGTGAGTGGACTACGCGGAGTTGCGGCTCGGGGGAAAAGCTGAGGTAGAATTTTCTCGACATAAGAAAATCTCTCGAATCTCTCCTCGTACTTTTTACCCACATCGCAAAGAAGTTCGAGTTAAATCAGTGCCCGGGAGCTGCGTCGTCACAGACAGATGGCCCGTCGGGGCGAGTTTCTGCGGGCCTGCCTGCTGGTCTGCATCGGAATTCTCGGATGGGGTGCTCGGCCGAGTTTCGGTGAGTGAACGAAATGATGTTTAAAATCAAAATCGATCTGCACACTGGGCGGTAAGGCTGTTTCCCACACCACAGAGGTGCAGATTTATAGGGTATACAACTGTCGTTCTTTTTTGTATATTTACAAGAATTGCCCTTGTACTTGTCACGACAACATTCCTGTGGATGAAGACTGCAGGTGATAGTCCGTACAGTGCCTAAGCTCTTCACTGTATATGGACCCGGAAATAAAAACGCCTTTCGTATATACTAAATTTATTAGATTCCGCCCTGTGTACGTGTAAGCATAACCATGATGAAGTTCTATTTTACAAGGGCGTTTTTTGGCTTTTTTTAGTGGAACCTTAGAGCGGTGAACACTGTAGAGGAAGTTCCTTCGGTCGGTTATCATCTGCCTGGGGCGTAGAACTTATGGACACAGGGCATGCACATTAAATTGTTCCGGTAAAGTTTTTAAAATTCAACAAACTGGAGTTTTGATTAGCAGAGAGAGGTCGATCTTCGCATTACTACATTGTACGTGTGCATTCTGCATTTATCAAGATCGAAACCGTGGGAAGAAAAATACGAACGCCGCTTGACACCCTGTTCGCAAACCCAAGAGACTGGTCTGGAAAATTCGGTGTTTGTAAGCGAATACTCGGTATTTTCATTGCTAAATCTGACTTTTGGACGTGTTTGGGAAGCTTTCAAATGGCTGATGGGTCTTGCCAGGGGTAGTAGCGTGTGTTCTTGTCTGCTTGATGAGTGATCAATAATTTTGTTCATTCAAGCGT